>NC_079891.1:11102890-11139920 GCF_024868665.1 Triplophysa rosa | reverse complement strand
ATCTTATAAAACCAATGCTAAGAACCAGGCCTTAAAACAATAAACTAAATAATGATCTATAGTTAGAATCACTAAAGGGGTTTAAAAATAAAGTTTAAAAATGATCTTAAAACTGCTTCTTCTGTTTAACAGAAAAATCAGCTATCGCATCCTCTTCAAGCCAATATGCCCTAGAAAAAGTTCTAGTATGTTTTGACTTAAAAGTACATGCATCGTATTGTGACCCTGGGTGATTTGTTCCTATAGTGGCTCTCACACCGCCTTTCAGCCGTGATCGTCCCTAATATATCACCATCTTTTTCTGGGTGTTTTCTATGCGAGCTCTCGCAAGGCAATGCCCTGGTCGTCCCATATACACCCTTTTTCTCTTTTTTTACTGTGGTCACAATGTTTCAACATGCAATATCAGTCTTTTGAATACTTTCCATAATACATTCTTTTATTCAATGCAAAAAACACTCAAAAAACATTCTCATATTAGTTTTGAAACTCTTTCTTTAGATAAAATATCATTTTTAGAGGATACGCAACTTGTGCTTGCTACCAAAAATCTCCCATTGTTCCTCTGTGCTCTTTCACGCCTGGTTAAACACACACACACTTTTCTGGGAAATTTGCCAGCAATTTCCTCCCTTACAAATTCTCCAGCTAGGCTGGACACAAAAAACGTTACACAGACAGTATAGACAGACAAGACCCAGGTTTTTCTTTTTATGCGCATTTAAAGACTTCGCATCTTGCGAAATAAATATTTCACTGCTCACTTCAGGCAGTCTCTTCCGCTCGCAACAGGCGGACTAAATATCTCTTAACGCAATTCATCTCTGCGTAATAAATAATGTCTCAATCTCGAGACTGCCTTTCCTCTCAGGCATGCAATTCCTCTCTGCATAATAAATAATGTCTCTTAACGCAATTCATCTCCGCGTAATCTATATCTCTTAAGCTAAATCTACAGGCAGTTCTTTACTGCAAAATTCATTCATTCTCATTCATACTTTTCTCGTTGAGATCCGGGACCCTCCTGCATATTTAGTAAATTAACTTTGGTTTCTTTTTAGGAGAGACTTTTTATAGACATCAGTGCTAACCAAAACTCACCTCCGGCAAACTGCACAGATAATACTTTTTAACAATTTAATTATAAAGCAAAAATATGCTCACCTGTCTCTTGATCTGTGCAGAAGCCGGATGCTCCGTCCTAGGCAGCCACCTGATGTCTTCCGTCTCTTTCCAATCCGGGTCACGGCACCAAAATATGTTGTGGAAAAATTTCAGTCTTGTAGTTCAAAAAATCTCCAGACAAAGAAGGTCCGGGTGTCAAGGAGTTAACTTTATTTGCTCGAGCCAACAAAGTGAGATGTTCCAAGTCATCTAAAACCAAGTGTTTTCCAGTCTACATTATAGTAAAATTCTGAAAGGTGGTCCTCTTCTGAAACCAATCAGGTAATTCCCTTATCTCTTATTTTTATTAACCAATTGTTAATTGTCTGCCACCAATAAGTCCCAGGTAACAAGGTACGTATCTAATGGTGGTACGCTGGTTATTACATCATTTTTAAAATAATTTGCATACAATGGTACTACACGAGACCACCAAACAAGCCATGGTCTCCATACGAGACGGCGTGGCGTCCGTGCGTAATCATGGTTACTTGTAAACAGTGGAAAATCCCCGGTTTTAGAGAGAACACAACAGGCTTCAAACTTTAGGCCTCTAAAAACATCACTGGATTTTACCTTGTTACATTGTGCTCAAATGTGCTTTAAACATGCATAAAGTGACATTAAGTGCATTTATATGAACAATCATTGGTTACAGGTACAGATTGTGTCATTAAATCATCAATTCTTCTTCAAATAATCAAATTATCATCATAAACCTACTTATATGTAATTATTCTTATTGACTATGATTTCAGATCAACCCATCTATGTACTAATGTTCCTATGAATACTTCTCAATACTTTTTAGGTATTTTATCAAGTGCATTTATAACTGTGGTGAAAAACAGTGCTCAATACATGTAAAAAACATGTATAACATGTAAAAAAACATGTATATGTGCCCAGAAATGACACAATACCGGCTGGAAGGCCGGTTGCACCGGACTGGATCCCGGCTGCTGCACGGGCTGGATCCCGGCTGGACTGGAGAACTGGAACGGGCGCCGGGACCTGGGCAGGACTAGACGCTGGCTGGGTCTGGAGCCGCGGCCTCCTCCTCGGCTTCTTCTTCTTCTCCACTGGAAGCGTGGCCGGCTATAGGGAAGCGACAGGGGGTGTGGCTAGCTCCGTGCAGGTGGAGTCGGACGGGGAGTCCCACGACTCCCTGCGTCCCCGCCTGCCACAGAGGCTTGCTGGCGGAGGAGAGGCTGTCGAGGGTGAAGCGGATGGTGCGGAGATGCTTATGACGCCATATAAGGATCTCCGGAAAAGTCGACCCGACAGGGCAAATTACAAACCATTACTACAAGCTTTCCGTGGTGAATCCAGCAACGGTAGTGACACAGTTTTAAACACCGTTCTTTCATGTACTTGCTCAATAACTGGTTTTACCTAATTTTTACTCCAAAAAACTTGCGGAATGCCGCTTTAAGCCCTATTCGCCCGGGATTAGTATTATCTGGGGACCTCGTGTGATTTAGAAATTACCTCCCCACATCTGTATTTCATTAGCACAGACAAGTGAAGCCTGTGATTTTACTCAAATTTACGGACTTATATCCCGGATATGATGGCAAGGTTTTGCATATAGTATATATAGTTGTATGATGTACAATGATTTATGACCGTACCTGTCAGCATTTGAGACCCGCGTTCGGGGATCTTCTGTCCGCTTCGCGTTACGGGAGTTTCCATGAGAAATAACAAAATGACCCAGCACCCGAAATAATATCAAAACACTTCAACACAGCCTCCATTTGCGCTATTTGTGTCTGTTTATGTTCTTATTTGTTTCGTGTTATATCATCTGCCATGTTATCTGTGTTTATTATGCGCTACTGATGTACAGTGAAGATTCTCACCGCTGCACTGTCACAGGCCACGACTCAAAACATCAGACTCATCTGTGCAGTTGAGCAGTGCCGAATCACAACTCATGCAAAGAAATATCTCCGCACATCACCTGCAGTAGCAATTACAAACTGAGATGTCGACAAACAGGCCAATCCTACAGACTGCCGCTTTAAGTAAATATGTTTATTTACATTACTTATATGTATCTATGCAAGTAGTGAGCAATGCTTTCACATGTTAACAGACGTAAACTACATAACTGTGATGTGTATTTCATGTTGTGATGTGCTCAATTTAAATACTTTATTGAAAAAATGACAGGTCACATGTTACACAGACATTAAAAAGCGTCTTTAACATGTGTATGGTTTTAATATATGTAACGTTAAGTCTACTTCAAAGACGCGTGTGTGCGTGGATCGCACCTTTAAGCTAGAAATATTAAAACACTGCATTTTCAGAGCAAAATCACAAATATACCTTATTATGTAGCATCTTACAGGTTAACTTTACTCTACAGCACTTTAACAAATGCGACTGCAACGCAAAGAAACGCGTTGTTGGCTAGTAATAGTCACTTTTGAAAACACCTGCCTCGCAGTTCTCCACTATGCTCCTGTATGAACGTATTCTGTCCCGTGGGCTCATGGGATAGATAAGTATGCCAAGTATCTGTCGCTGGGTGCTTCAGAATGTGGGCGTAACCAGTAAGCCATCCGCAAATTTCTCACCTACTATTTTATGAATACTGAGGATTCGGACATACTACTCTGTTTTATCATACTATATAGTAGGTAAGAAGGCGTATTCGGACGCAACAGTAGTATACGCACGTCCAAATCTCGCGAGAAATAGTGCACCAGCCGGGAAATTCTCGCCTACTGTTTTATGAAGACCGAGGTTTCGGACATACTATTCGTTCGCCTACTGCTTTTCGCCTACTATATAGTATGGCAGTATGCGATTTCGGACTCAGCCAAGGACTTTCCAGCAGAGACACGTTAGGACCCGCGCTACTAAGGCTTTTAGCAGAGATACTCACAGATATGGAGATACTTTCCATCACAGAGACGTTGGAGAGAAAGTTCGTCTTAAAATCACCCCTGAGGAGGTTGCTTTTATTCGGGTCAGTATTTGAGTAACATACTAACATACCAAGATATGCTGTTGTTGTAATATTAGCTGTGTCATTGTTTATCTGGAACCGCTTTAATATTGTACTCATCCAGATACTTAAGAGAGAGCGAGAGCGCATTGGAGCTGAAACTGGAGAGCGAGCGAGAGTGCATTTACTCTTTTACTCAATGATGAATAAACTTTTAAAACTTTCAGCGGGTCACATGCGTTCCGCACCGGAGAGCACGATCTGTACGGATCACGGATCTTCCCGTGATCCGTTTCACCACGATACCGCAGCGGAGAGGAAGAGAAAACGCGCATTGTAGAGTTGTTTGTCCATTTAGGGCTGATGTACAAAACATGGCAGCAAATTCAATGTATGTAGGGCCGCTCTGTATGTAGATATAAATAGCTTATTCTAAGGTATTACAAACTTAATGGTTAATTACGTAAGGTCTTTATACACCTCTGAAGAAATAGTTTTGTATATTATATTGTATTTCTGTCAATAGATCCTCCTACAAATGCCGTATTGTTCCTTTAATTTCCCTTCAAATGCTTCATTAGTTATATTTACATTTCTTAAATTTAGTATAATTTCTACTTGAAGATAGCAGCACTGTAAAAGTGCTTTAAAGGGGTGATTGAATGTGATTTCATGTTTTGCTTTTGATTTAGTGTGTTATATAACCGTTTGTGCATGTCCAAAGTCACAAAACACAAAATGATTTACTCTAACTGAAAGAGAAGTCTGATCCAGATCTGCCCAAAATGCCTCGATCAATCACGCCCCCACATTTCTACATCAGTCTGTGGTAATGTTTGCATGATGCCGCCCAAATGTACATGCAAAGAAGGAGGCGTAGCTTCGGTTATCACAGCCATGGTGCTGCAGCCGCCATATCACAGTGGAAATGCATAAGACAAAATAAAAACATACCTCTGTAAATTGTCCTTCTGGTCGATCCTTCAGTTTCAGTCTCCTAACTTGGTTTGTAAGCAAAATCAATGGTGGTTTTACTCTTGTATTTATGCTATTCGTAATAACCGACGCGAATCTACTCAGAGTGGGTGGGGAGGCGAACTGACGATCGTTCTGGCATGAGAGTTGCATGCTCTGGGCTTTGACACACTGTCTGGCCTCCACTGCGCTTGCATGTGTGGTTTTGTTTCATTATGTAATCAGACACTGCTGTTATTAGCGTACTGTTTTTGCAACTGTTATGACGCAAACATCTCAGAGTGAGAGATGAACTGAAAATTGGCCTCGTCCTGGAAATGTGATCTTCAATAATGTAAGTTATGTAAAAATATATGATTTTTTCCTCCTTAAAACGTATAAACATATTGCACCAAAAACGTCTCGGTTACGTTTGTAACCTCGGTTCCCTGATGGAGGGAACGAGACGTTGTGTCGAACCGACAGATGGGGTTCGTCCCTGAGAACCAATCGTTTCCGACTGCTTAGAAAAGGCCAATGAAAATTGGCAAATGAAATTTGCATGCCAGACTCCGCCCCGGACATCCGGGTATAAAAGGGAGACGGCGTGCATCATTCATTCACCTTAGTTCTGAGGAGCCTGAGACCTCTCACGACTGCTGCAGAGAACAACACGTGTTGTGGCAAGAGGACACAACGTCTCGTTCCCTCCATCAGGGAACCGAGGTTACAAACATAACCGAGTCGTTCCCTTTCTGTCGGTCTCTCGACGTTGTGTAGAACCGACAGATGGTGTTCCAATGGAAAACGCCATAACACTGTGCCCTGTCACAATCTCAACGAAGCGACGGTGACTGGCCTGGGCGTGTCAGCCGTGAACGCTACCGTGAAAATGTAACCTACCAGTGGGTAGGTAGGGGGTCCCAGAGCTTTCTTGAAAGGTGGGAAGGCCCCTACCTTGGGCCTCACAGGCGGCGGCCTTGTTTCTCTAACAGCGAGAAGCCGCCCGGAACCGTAAGGCACTGGATAAGCGCTACTTCCTCAAGTGGGGAATGAGCTACAGAGACCACTTCCTACCGCAGGGAGCTAAATAGTGGAGATACCAACATGGTCTCACCGATGGGGAAGAACTCATGGGAAGAAGTGCGGCTGAAGAAATAACCCGCGAGGTGGAGGTCCACCCGGGGAGGTCATGGGTTACCAAGGTGGGAACCAGCATGAGGATACATCAGACAGAACCGCCCTACTGGGGAGTTGCAACGTCTGGTAGCACTAGGTCCGGTTAGAGCTATGCTGCGAATAACTCAGGTGATACCTGGCCTAAGGGGCAGGGCTGCTCTGCCCAGCCCGCCCCAGGGGGTGCTTGCTTAGTGATGGATGGAGTGCCTGTTCTTCGCCCAGTGGGGAAAGAATGGAGGCTAAATCGGTATACTGACCCACTCGAGAGAGGGGGAAAAAACCGAACAGGAGTACACCCTACCAGTTGCCGGTCCTACATGTGGCCATGCAGGATGCGGGCTGACACCGGCTCTACGCGGAGGGTGTAAAACCTCGCGAAGGTGTTGGGTGTAGCCCAACCCACAGCTCTGCAAATGTCTGCGAGAGAGGCCTCCCGTGCCAAGGCCCAAGAGGAGGCAACACCCCGGTTGGAGTGGGCCCTCACTCCTAGGGGGCACGGGCGATTTAGGGATTGGTAAGCTGTCTTGACAGTGTCCACGATCCAGTGGGCCAACCTCTGCTTGGAGACAGCTCTCCGTTGTTGCTGACCTCCGAAACAGACAAAGAGCTGATCCGAGCTCCTGAAACTCTGTGTGCGGTCTAAGTAGAGGTGCAGCGCGCGTACTGGACACAACACGGACGGGGTTGGGTCTTCATCCCCAGTGGGGAGTGCCTGTAATTTCACCACCTGGTCCCGAAAGGGAGCGGTGGGAACCTTGGGCACGTAGCCGGGCCGAGGTCTCAGGATAACGTGAGAGTCCATGGGTCCGAATTCTAGGCAGTCAGGGGACACGGAGAAAGCCTGTAGATCCCCTACCCTCTTGATGGAGCCTAGCGCCAAAAGGAGAACCATCTTCATCGAAAGATGAGGAAGAGAGGCATCCCCGAGGGGCTCGAAGGGGGGCCTGGTGAGACCTGTCAGGGCTACATCCAGGTCCCAAGAGGGTATGGAGTGCGGACGAGGCGGGTTACGCCTCCTCGCACCCCTTAGGAATCTAATGACCAGGTCGAGCTGCCCTAGAGACTTTCCGGCAACTGAGTTGTGATGAGCAGCAATGGCGGCTACATACACTTTCAGTGTGGAGGGGGAGAGGTTAGTCTCGAGTCTCTCTTGTAAGAAGGACAGCAAGGACCCGATCGCACAACTCCGTGGGTCTTCTCCTCGAGAAGCACACCAGGTCGAGAAGAGGCGCCACTTGTAGGCGTACAGTCGCCTAGTGGCAGGTGCCCTAGCATGAGAAATGGTAGCTACCACCGCCGGGGGCAGCCCAGTCAGGATCTCCTCGTCCCGTCCAGGGGCCAGACATGGAGATTCCAGAGGTCCGGCCTGGGATGCCATAACGTGCCCTTCCCCTGGGAAAGCAGGTCCTTCGCCAGGGGAATCGGCCAGGGGGGAGCTGTCGTCAAGAGCATTAGCTCCGAGAACCAAGTCTGGTTGGGCCAGTGTGGCGCAACGAGTAGCACTTGATGCTCCTCTTCCCTGACCTTGCACAGGGTCTGTGCAATGAGGCTCACTGGGGGGAAGGCGTACTTCCGCTTGTCCCGCGGCCAGCTGTGCGCTAGGACATCCGTGCCGAGGGGTCCCTCGGTCAGAGAGTACCAAAGCGGGCAATGGGTGGTTTCAAGGGAGGCAAACAGGTCCACCTGGTCCTGCCCGATCTGCACCCAAATGAGCTGGACTGAGCGGGGGTGGAGTCGCCACTCTCCGCGAGGCATAGACTGACGAGAGAGCGCGTCGGCTGTCTGGTTCAGGTCGCCTGGGATATACGTGGCACGCAGGGAGCGGATCACCTGCTGACTCCACCGGAGGAGGCGTCGGGCAAGTCGTGTTAACTGCAGTGAGCCAACGCCACCCTGACGATTGATATACGCTACTGCAGTAGTGCTGTCCGACCGGACCAGCACGTGCTTGCCCTGCACGAGAGGCTGCAGCCTCTTCAGTGCAAGTAGCACAGCCCACAACTCTAGGCAATTGATATGCCAGCGCAGGCGGGGGCCCGACCAAAACCCCGACACTGCGTGCCCGTTGCACACTGCACCCCAACCCTGCAGGGAGGCGTCTGTTGTCACCACGACATGCCTCGTAACCTGCCCTAGGGGTACCCCTGCCCGAAGGAAGGCCATCGAAGACCACGGGGTTAGGGTGCGTAGGCAGCGAGGCGTAATCACCATCTGCCTGCTGCCGGTGTGCCACGCTCCCCAAGGAACTCGACTCAGGAGCCAGTGTTGAAGCGGCCTCATGTCTCCCCTTCGATGCCCTCTTCCAGGGTGCCGCCTGGGTAGGGAGCGCTGGAACCGGAGCTGACTTCGAAGGGGGCCGGGGCTGCTGGGAAGCAGAGGCCGCACGGGAACTCGAAGGCCTACGGATGGCCGAGTCTCGGCGGGGAAGAATATGGCTAATCGTCTCCGTCTGCTTCTTCACCGTCAAAAACTGCTGAGCGAAGTCCTCGACAGTGTCACCAAACAGCCCACCCTGCACAATGGGCGCGTCGAGAAAGCGGACTTTCTCGGCGTCGCTCATCTGTGCAAGGTTGAGCCAGAGATGCCTCTCCTGGACCACCATGGTGGACATCGCCCGACCCAGGGCCCGCGCGGTCACCTTGGTCGCCCTTAGAGCGAGGTCAGTGGCAGTGCGGAGTTCCTGCATTAACCCCGGGCCGGTCTTACCCTCGTGGATCTCCTTCAACGCCTTGGCCTGATGGACCTGCAGGATGGCCATGGCGTGGAGAGAGGAGGCAGCTTGGCCCACGGCAGTGTAGGCCTTCGACACCAGCGATGCCAAATTCCTACATGCCTTGGACGGGAGTTTCGGTCGACCTCTCCAGGTGGACGCCGCCTGCGGGCACAGGTGCACCGCGACTGCACGTTCCACCTGGGGCACGTCGACGTAACCCCTAGCCGCCCCACCATCGAGGGAAGAGAGAGCGACGGAACCGGTTTGACGTGTACACGCCGAAAAGGGGGCATTCCACATCTTCGCCAGTTCCTCATGCACCTCCGGGAAAAATGGAACCGGGGTTGGGCGCGGCTTGGAGTCGCGCTCAGAGCCCAAGAACCACGTATCCAACCATGAGCGCTGGGGGAGAGGCACCGGAGTACACTCTAACCCAATGCACACTGCAGCCCGGGAAAGCATGGCCGACATCTCGACATCCGCCTCCTCCTGAGCTCGACCCCCCCTAGGAGGGAGCTGGAGAGAGTCGTCGGGATCTGATGCCAGCAATTCGCTCTCCGATGCTGCGATGGACATCTCATCCTCATCACGCATCGTGTCCGACTGCGCGAAGGAGGACGCTGACGGTGTGGCACCGCCAGCTGGGGAACAACGAGGCGAGCGAGACGGGGTGCGAGCGGTCCGCGAGCACTTGGCTGACGGATTAGCACTCGCAGAAATCCCCATATCACCCTCGCCGCTCGCCTTGGTGAACGGAATGGCCTTAGCCATCCTTGTCACAGCCCGGGAAGCATGCGAGGTGGTGGCTGATTCTCGGAAGAAAACAGCCACCCGTGACCGCAACGTCTCTATGACCATCTGCCCGCAGTGCGGGCAAGATGAGTCCACGATGGCTGTCTCAGCGTGTTGGACCCCCAAACACCTGACACAGACATCGTGCTTGTCCCCATCCTCGATGAGGACACCGCACCCAAGAGAACAGCGGGACATGCCACGCTGGAGAAATTAGCTCTTTTAGAATGCAGACGGTGAGTCACCGTCTGCAGGCTCGAACACGTCTGGAACCGCCGAGACGCCCAGGGGAAGTCGCTGCAGGAAGGGACAGTCCGCTGCACCATGTCGTAGAACCGGCAATGTAGAGCTTTTGCTAAGCAGCAAGAGAAGATCTTCATAACCGAAGGCTCCGAAGAAAAAAAGGTGAATGAATGATGCACGCCGTCTCCCTTTTATACCCGGATGTCCGGGGCGGAGTCCGGCATGCAAATTTCATTTGCCAATTTTCATTGGCCTTTTCTAAGCAGTCGGAAACGATTGGTTCTCAGGGACGAACCCCATCTGTCGGTTCGACACAACGTCGAGAGACCGACAGAAAGGGAACACAGGTTTATAATGTTTTTAATCATGTCATATGACTCCTTTAATTATAGAGAAACATATGTGCCACTATTTGGCAAAAGCCACTCACAGAAAAACATATTTATTATTTAAAAACTGCTAAGTTGGGGGTTCGGCCAAACTAAACTTTGTTTCCATAACAAAAATAGTGCCAGGGATAATTTACCATTAGATCATTAAAATAGACATTGAGAAACACAGCAGTGCAGGAGACTGACAATGTAACACAGTCCCTGAAGCATTAAGCATATTTCCAAACATGTGGGAATGCTTTTCATATTCTGATATAAAACATGACCTAATCCAAGTGGAAAGTATTGCTACAGTTTTGTCCATCACTAACCTTGGGAACATTCTCTAACTTTGAGGATTCTGCTTTGTGGGAGGTCTGCTTGAGGTGAATATATTTGATAATTGTGGCTACATTATTGAAAAATTACTCGTAAATTCTCATTTTGACCCTGCTGTTTTATCAAAAGTGATTGCAAGTTTGAATGTATTTGAACTCTACTTGAACTTCATCCAATACATGCAGAATGGTGACATAACACCAAATGTAATAATGAATCTCTTAACAAGAGGTTTTACAGGATTTCAATGTGGACTGAACAAAGAAAACATGATGCATGCAAATGAGAAGCCTATCTACAACATGCATATCAAAACAAGCCAGGTACCATTCAATAAAGCTGGCAAGATGGAATGGGAACACACCTCGGTGAACAAAAACGTCAATGGGGGGGATCAATGGACACTTGTAATGGATGGCGATGGATTTTGTGGTTTAATATTACACCTGGTAGGCTGAGCATTACAATATCTCCTCCAAGTAAATGTTAGCATATAATCCCTCTTCTAAGAACACCTGCTTTGTTTGTTCTGGCTCCCCCTCTCAGACATCGATTATGTTTAATTGAATGCTCAAACACAGCACACCTAGATTGATTGCCACTAATTAAAGGTTCTTAGAATGTTCCCCTTCATGTTTGAGAGGTCTCTGGTTCATATCTGAATGTTAATTTACAAACAATCTGAAATGGGAGGCTTGGTTAATGCATTTCTATATAATGCGCTGTTACTTGCTTGTTTTCCTGTCTTGATTTTCCCAGGGCAAATCAGTGGGCTTGACCCCTGCTCTCGACCTCTAACCCTTGACTCTGACACATCTGATCAGGGACCACTCCAGGGGCAGCAAATTAATACAGGGGTCACAGCTTGTTAATTGTCTAAAAGATTGGGTAACTGATTCATCACCTCAGTCATGGCCAATGCTTTAGTTTAAAAGCATGCCCTATGGGATCTCGGAAAGCATCCCCCTCCAAGATCCCATAGCCATCTGTAAGCAACCCTAGTTGTGCTCTTGCTCAAAGCTTATCCTCCAACCCAGTGTTTGCAGGGTAATTATTCAGTAGCGGTTATTTTATTACTCAAGTCAATTCTTTGCATTTTAAATGGAAATTGTGGGATTAAAACAAACCTTATTTTTTGTTGGTGAAATTGTGATTGCTTTAGCACTGCTTATCAAATTGTAATAAAAAAGCAACCCAAGAGGTGATGATAGAATTAGCAAAAGCGCTTTGGCCACCCACACACACTTATACATGAACATACCCAATGTTGCATGCAGTGTCCGGCCCAAAACAACCAACTCATCAAAGTGGAGACTGCATGCAAAAGCAAATATGAGCATCTAACATTTAAAACCACATACTGGTTATTAGCTAATTAATTTTGAAGACCATGCTGTAATTACCATAAACACAACATGGTGGCAGTTTATGTTCTAAACAAACGGTCAGTAAACAGAAATTCAAAAGTTTCTGAAAATATGGTCAATCTAAATATAATTTACATTTACATTTATTAATTTGGCAGACACTTTTATCCAAAGCGACTTACAAGTAGGAGAGCATATAAACATTTTGTCAACACGCTAAACAGTACCGTTAGTTTACAACTAACTATCATATGAATAATTTATTATAATGCTTGCAATTTTGTTACTGATAAATGTAGTCAATAGAAAATATTTATAAAAACTAAAAAAATAATAATTAATTATTTAGTTACTTTATGTCACATTGTAGAAAGTGTCTGAATCAGTGGCGTAGCATTTGGGTATGTGGGTGCATATAGGCCTGAAGTCAGTGATGTCGGACAAAGGCAGGGATGTAAAGTGATCGCTAATGGACAGAGGAAACACGATCACGAACAGGCAAAGGTGGGAATGTAGAGCGATTACAAATGGACGGAGGATGACAACACCTCATAAACCCCACTGGGTTATTACAAAAATGTTTAAGAATTTACCATAAGTAAAGTTTACCGTTTGTGCTCTACAATATGTGGCATATTAATATTTTACTTAGCTATTTGTAATCATTTTTTATAATTTTGGACAGTGCACATTCCTGGCATCCTCTCACATACCTTCTGATGTCCTGTGCCATTCTGGGGGGACCAGAAGCAATTTTGTAGCAGCGGGGAAGGTTTGATTGATCCCAGAGTGACCAGTACCCAGGGATGTGTGAGAGTAGTGAATGAGCCGGTTGCGTTGGGATTTGTCTAGGTACGTAGGTGTGGTCCGGGGGGCACCCCAGCAGATGCCTATCAGAGACACTGGCAGCAGCTCACAATGAGTGTGTCGAGTTGCTCAGAGATTTCTTCAGGCATGGAGAGGAAGATGATAGTGGAATTTGATGATGATGTTGTTGAGTGCCTAGTAATCCATGCATGAGCAGCCATCTTCTTAGCAACGAAGAAGGGGAGGTAGATGGAAGGATGTATCCTTGTTGTAGTGCCTGCTCAACATATTCCTCCATGGCCGTCTGTTCAGGGATGGATAGTGGGTATATTTTTCCTCTGGGCACTGGTTCACCAGGCAGTAGATCTATGGTGTAGTCCCATGGTCGGTGAGGAGGTTGTTGCGTGGCTCATTTCAGGCAGAAAACATCACTGAAGTGGGAATGTTTGAATGGTATTTCAATAGAAAGCTTCTCTACTGGACTCTCGATAGATGTGGAATTTAGTGGAAGAGCAGGGTTCTGGATAACTAGCTGATGCAGTGGTCCATGAGTGTGTGTGCAACGAGCCACGGGCGCCCGAGAACACTACCAGTGGTGGAATTCTCCAGAACCAACAGGCGGGAGGTCTTTGGTGTGGAGTTGACTGACCTGAAGTTGGAGAGGACCCATGCTTGTCCAAGGGGACTTCCTGTGATGGATTGTATCTTGTACTGGGTATCGTTTATTTCTTTCTTGAGGTGAAGTTGGTGACAGAGGTCCTCAGAGATCAAGTTGCTGGCTGATCCAGAGTCGAGGAGGGCATTTATTGTAACAGAGTGGTGGGGACTAGTGAGCTGTAGTGGGAGGGTGAACAATCACTGGAGAATATAAAACAACACTCACCAGCGTTGTGGTGGATGAATGGGACAGGTTTGTAAAACAGGTCAACTTTGGGCACAGTAGAGACATAGACACAGGGTCAGCCGAAGTTGGCGCTCGGCCAGGGTGAGACATGAATGGTCGATCTGCATGAGGTTGTGGAGAGCTGGGATATTCTGTCTGACGGGGATGAAGAACAGAATTTTGGCACACATTACCCGTCATACCTCCTTGCATATGGTTAGCAATTCTGATTGAGAGTTGTATAGCGCTCTAGCCCAATGGTATTATAAGTCGAGAGGTGCAATCGCAATAATGGTTCCAATCCTTGGTGATACGTTGTCATCAGAGAGCGTCATTCCATGCACTAGAGGCAGCGAGACTTCTGAAACAGAGGTGGAGTGGAGTTAGTGGAGTAGACTGAGATTGAGGGAGATGATGGAGAAAACGAGGGAGACGAAGGGAGATCTTGAATAAGGCAATCTTGGTATTGTGAGGTAAATAGACCATACACTGGAGTCTTCTATTCACAAGGGAGACCAAACAATGAGTGAGTGCAGAGTGCATGCTTATAAAGTGCTTGAGAGTATGATGATTTACATGTGTGGTTGGTTAGTACTCAGGTGAGCTGAGTGGTGGAAGAGCCTGGGGCACGTTCAAGGTCAAACCGGTGTGCAACAGGGTTTGAGATACATTTTCTCTTGTTTGGTGGGTATGTCAGAATGTCTGCCCAATCAGCAGCAGAATGTGTATAACCCACGAGAGACAGCTCGCTCAATGGGTCCAAGTAAAGTCGTTTACAAATGTGTCCACTGCAGCTCGGTATACGCAACAATTGAAGATATTAGAAGACATGTATTTTGCAGTATTAAACACGAATTTATACCGACTTCATCAGGCTCCGAAAATTCTTCAAAAAGAACACAATGTATGGTCTTCTCAGATGCCATAGGTCAACTCTTACAACTCAACAGGGTGTTCAACCTGACCACCGTTTCCATCTAAAAAACATTTTGCAACGTTTTGTCGGGACTGAATGCATTCAGGTGTGGCCATGACACAGGGTCTGTACATCTCAATTTTATTTTTATAGCGCTTTTACAGTTTGCTTTGCTTCAAAGCAGATCCAAAAGAAAATCAAAGTTGAAAAACACAGAAAAAAAGATAAACCTTATAAGTAATATGAATCAGAGAAGGTAATTGAAAAAAGCAAAGGCATACACATACAGTACATAGACCAAAATATATATTGACACTCATACAGTACATAGGCATTATATACAATGTACAACTCTCATGGTATTATTGCAAGTCTTACAGATGAGCTAAACATACTTTAGATATATTATCAACAGGTCAAAGAGAATTTGTAAAACAATATATGAAGAGTTCAGATGCAAAACCATCTAAATGCCACCTCTGTCAAAAATGAGATTACAATGTTGATTGAAAGCTCTCCACACATACTAGACATTACTCAATTGACTTTGACTCAAAATCCTCTAAATACCACACTCTGCCCGGTCTGAATTATCTTGAATTGCTGAAAGTCAATGTAAGATCCTGATAGATAAAGCTAATTTAAAGAAAACTTGTCTGACGGATTTAGAGGGTTTTGCATCTGAACTCTTCACATGTCATTACCATTTTAGACTGACTAATACTTTAAAAGCAATGGTCAAGTATAGAGCCCTAAGCCTGATGTCATCAGGGTCCCAGTGAGCAAGCACACGGTGGCAGACAGTGGCAGGGAACCAAACTCCAATTATGTATATAAATGGAGAAAAAACCTTGAGAGAAACCAGACTCGACCAGGAGATAACAACATTGCTGCATCTTGACAGGTTAAACTTGTATAATATAACTACGCTATATATTATACAATTAATCTCAAGAACGAACAAATATAATGGATATAAAAAGGATATATATAATAAAATAAAGGGAAAAAATAAAAATGATAAATAGACATGATTTTTATGTATATAAAAGGACTTTGGCCATTATCTCATCCCTTCGGGCTAGTCTGATTATAAGACAGATCCAGCTTTGGTTACATCTGGAGAATGAAATGAAAATGAATGAAAATACAATTTACTATACCATACCATTTGAGTATTTTAATTGAGATTTAATTGGAATTGTTCCGGTTACCAGTTGACCTAACTATTGCAGCCTAACAATTATGCAAGGGATTTGGAGTGGGGTGTAATCAGGTGTATAATCAATGCTAAATAAATAGTTTTTAATCTAGATATAAAGTGACAGAGTGTGTCTGCCTCTCGTAAATTACAAGGAAAACCGTTATGCCTCGCGCACCTGATTTTGAAATTTTAGGTATTCCAAACCGGCCAGAATTCTGAGACCACAGGGAACGTCAAGGATTGTAATGCGACAGGAGTTCAGTCAGGTATTGAGGAGCCAATTATGCTAATTTGGCAACCAGTGCACAGTGTTGCCAACTCTTGCAAGACAAATAAGCAACTGCAGCTCCAAAAACAAGCCCAAAACAAGCCCAACATTATTACATTATTTATGATCATCAATGTAAATTATTATGAATTATGCATTATTAATGAACGAGCCTGGGTCATTTTAAACTGACACTACCCTGTTCGAAAAACACAAACAGTAAAAAGTTATTTTACAAAAGTTAATTGCAACAAAGCAAGAGGAAATCCAGTATAATCTCTGATCACATGTGAGCAGTATAGGCCTGGAGAGATGGAAAAGAAGAAGATATAATGACCACTTAACGTAGCTGTACCAGCCACACATTTATAATAAAGTAAAACTGAACTATATGCATTGGATGTATACTTTTTTAAATTATACTCTGCAATGATCAATGCATTTATATAATACAATAAAATGTTTTGATGTTTACCTTATAGCCTAATAAAAAGGGTCATCCCTCCCTCCCCATCTTTGCTGCACCGTGATCAGATCTGAACACTTTTCGTTCATTTTCACATTTCATTCTAATCGTGACAGATGTAATACATTTAGTTTAGTTGGTAGGGGAAAGGAGGCGGTAAATTTGAGGACAAATTACGCTATTCACGTGCTTAGGCGTGAATAAGGTTGTGTAGCCAAACGCGAAGATCTACACTTTTAACATTTTTAATGATGTAGCCCGGTTATAAAATGCTTTTTATCTTTAAGTGAGTATTTTATCTTTTTAGTATGATATTTACCTCCGGTTATCCAAAGAGCGCCGATTATTACGTGAAGAGACCACTGTAGCATTCTTGGCTTCTCTATGTTGTTTTACGTGATTAGATCTGTTGTGTGACCTCCTGCGGCGCCGCGCAGACCAATCGGCGCGTGACATCATGGTACCGTGAGAGTGATTCGACAGTAGACGTATCTGTATGCTTTCAAATAGCTCTCGCGGTGCTGTGATCTTGTGCGCTGCCTCATGTAGTCCAAAAAGCCTAGCTGTGGGCAGACAGTGTTAATGGGTTGAACAAAACAGCGACCATAGATGTAAAGAAATGAAGTTGCTTGTCAGATTCAGAGCAAGCTACCATATTTTTTAAAATACCGCAACCAGCGACAAGTGATTTTTTAATGCGACTTGACAGAAAAAAAAGCCCAAGGTCGCGTATTATAAGCGGACTTGGCAACTATGCCAGTGCAGTGTTGACAGAACAGGGCTGATGTGATCATACTTTTTTGTTCTTTTAAGAACTCTGGCTGCTACATTTTGGACCAACTCAAGTTTTCGTATAAGGCCAGCAGGGCAACCACACAGTAATGCATTGCTGAGCATATTGCAAAGCATGAATCAACTTCTGCATCTGCTATTGACAGAATGTGTAGTTTGGATATATTTTTGAGGTAATAGAACACAGTTTTACAAATGCTGGAGATGTTGCTTTCGAAATATAGATTACTATCAAATATAACTCTTAAGTTCTTAGCTGTCAATGCAGGCTTTACGGAACATTCATTGAGAGATAGTATTCTAGGTTGTTAGGTGTGGAAGTTTTCGGTCCAATGAGTAGAACTTCTGTTTTGTCTGAATTTAACAGTAGGAAGTTGCTATATACTGTGTAAGTTTTTTTAATATATTGTAAATGGGTCGAAGTGGCGCTGACGGCTCAGGCGACCGAAGCAGAGTCGGGGATCCGGAAGACTGCGGCGGAGCCAGAGCGACCAAGGACAAAGGCAGAGTCGGAGGGAAGGAGGAGCCTGACAGATCTATAGGGGTGGAGTGATGAGGCACAGCCTCATGGACGAGGGAGCCTGGTGGAGCTGGTGGTATGACGGGCCATGGTGAAGATGCGGGAGCAAAGAGCCGAGGTGAGCCAATGGCTCGAAGGGCCGAGGTGGAGTCTGGGTCTCGGAGGCTGAGACATGGGTTACTCAACCCCCGAGAAGCTGGCAGCTGGAGATCCCGAAGCTCATCCGACCCAACGGCGCTGGCATGCTGAGGGTGAGTCGAGGTGTCTTCGGATGCCAGTGGACCAAGGGCTGATGGACTGGCTGGCAGAGACAGAGTGGGAGGCTGGGCGGGACCTTCTCTGAGGCTGGAAATGAGGGTTTTTTTGAGACAAAAAAGATCTGAGTGGGACCAGCGGAGACGAATGAGAGCTGGGTGGGACCAGCATAGATGAAGGAGAACTAAATGGGACCAGTGGGGAAGGGAGCAGCCAACAATCATCCTCATCAAACCAGTCTTAAATGCCAGAAGCCTGATGCAGATCACACTCATCGACACATCCTGTCTAGAATAATAGACTGTGTAAAATTTTGTGGCGCATTTGAGCTGGCTTTGCGTGGCCACAATGAGAGCGAGAGCTCAGATAACCCCGGGATATTCCGTGGCTTGGTCGACTTTGTTGCTTCTCTTGATGGAGTTTTGAAAGAGCACCTCGAGAATGCCTCTGTGTTTAAGGGAACTTCGAAAACCGTGCAGAACGGGCTGTTGGACTGTATGTTGTCTGTTATGAGGGAACACATAATCCAAGAAGCACAAAACAGCGATTTTCTATCAATCCAGGCCGACGAGACCACCGATATTGCCACACAGTGCCAACTTGTGCTTGTGCTGCACTACATTGATGGCAAAAGCAATGTACAGGAGAGGTTTTTTGCTTTTATTCATCTGCATTCAACTACAGCTGATTCCATCGCTACAGCACTAAAAGAGCATCTTACTGTCATCCTTCCAGAAGATCAGAAGAGTAAACTCATCTCCCAAGCGTATGATGGAGCCAGCGTGATGAGAGGTGCCACTGCAGGTGTTTAAAGGAAGATTCAAGATGTGTACCCAAATGCCCATTACATCCACTGCTATGCTCATCAGCTCAATCTAATAATGCAAAAGGCCACTTCTCACATACCCAAAGTTAGAATTTTTTTTCTAACCTTGGAGGATTTGCCAGCTTTTTTTCAAGATCACCCAAGCGCACAGATGTTCTTGATAAAGTAGTTGCCCATAGACTACCAACATCAAGCAGTGTTAGATGGAACTTCCACAGCCGTGCCATCAATACAGTGTTTGAGCACAGAGAGGGCCTCATTCGCTGTTTTGAAACTATTCGAGACTCAGGTGACTTTGACCCTGTTACCACCAGAGAGGCAGGAGGCTTTGCCATGCTGCTGGAGGATCAGGATTTTAATTTTTTTCTGCAACTTTTCCACAACATCATGCCACACGTGGACATCCTCTATGCCAAACTCCAGAAGAAGGACATAGATTCAGTCCACATTAAGGGGAGCATCCAGCAGTTCCAGCAGGACATACAGAAGATCAGGTAGCAGCTGTATTCCTTCTTTTGAATTTGTTATCATTATTATTGTTATTAGTCATACATTTTCTTAATCCTTTGCAGAAATTCTCTCCATTCTCTGGTTAACCAAAGCAGTGAAGGAGCTTCTCAACCAAAGAGGCAGCGGTTGCGTAGTCCAGACGTCCATGAACGGATTGCAACAGAGGTAAGTTTATTGTAGTCCTTGTTACTCTGCAGTTTTTCATAGAAAAGCTATCAAAGGAAGCTATCAAAAAGAAAGTAAATATTAACAACAAGTTAAACGGCATGGTTTCATTTACCTTCTTTGGGTACTAAATGTGTTCTCATGTCTTTGAGTTTATATTTTTTTGCTTAAATATTGTACCAAAGAGTAGATCCTTTGATATTGGGCTTTATTAAACTTTATGAAACTATACTACATTTATTTGCAATGCATATTTTACAACAAGTCAATCTATTTAACCATTTGCATAGTCTTTAAATAGTGATCTAAATAGATTTGTTATTCTTAGGTTTCTTCTAGTGGTGTGCCCTTTTTATCTGATTGATATGAAAATGGCTGATAATAAAAAAAATGCTATTAGCGCCCTAAGCATCAGAAGTTCATGAAACTTGGCATGTTTGTCTAGTCCATATGTATGAAATTTGGATAAATCAGGAATTCAAACACTGAAACTGGTCTCCGTCTCTCTATGACTTACAACTGATCATGTTGCAGTTGAAATTGACATTTTGTCATCACTACATCATTTTTGTTTTTGTCCTTCACTCTGTAGGTCTGTGACACCATACTCCAACACACCATGGAACGGTTCTGCTTCACAAGCCACCTCGTTAGTGCCATCCTGCTGCAAGCAGACAGGTTTGAACAGTACACAGTGGCGTTTCCTGAAGATGCACTGAGTAGGACTTTGAAGGCCTATCCAGTGCTCAATGGGAGTAAGCTAAAGACAGAGCTTAGTCTCATCTACTGCAAGGAAGAGTTCAGAACCTGTTGTGGTGCTGTGGACCTACTGCAGCTGTTTAAGGAGAACAATCTTGAAGAAGTCTTTTCAGAGACTGTCACTCTCCTAAAGATCCTCATCACCACACCCATGACCACAGCAGAGGCTGAGAGGTGTTTCTCAACTTTGAAAAGAGTTAAGACTTTTCTGAGAAATAGCATGACCCAGGAGAGACTAAATGCATTGGCCATGCTGTCAATGGAGAAGAGAATGGTGACTGAGATCATTGACTTTAACCAGAAGGTCAGTGAGAAATTTGTAAGTCAGAAAGAAAGGAGAGCAAAATTTATTTTCAAATAGTGTTAATGGCCAATGATTAGGTAACTATAGTGTGTTGTGTTTTTTTTTAATGATTACCTTGATTACTTCATTACTGATAATAAACCCACATTCAATTCAAATTCACTGATTCATAGTACATTTATTTGCATGTATTAACATTGACTGTAATAATGATACATCACCTGATTAATGGCTATTTATAGTCCTGCATTACTGACAGTTGTTGTTTGCGCCCCCCCAAATATGTTTAGCACCAGCCTCCACTGTTAATAACTATGGAAATGAATGAGGGAACACAGAAATGTAAGTGTAGCGAGGAAGGCGGGGCGAGAGCCGTGGGGCGGGTAAGGCGGGGGAGCCGTGGGGCGGGTCCCCGCATGCCTCACGGGGGAGCTCGGGAGCATAAGAGGACGAGCGACCGGACCATCGAGAGAGAGGACCCGGGCCCGGAAACTGTTAAGTTTGTTTATGTTTGTGTGGCCGGCAGTCGACCGTGAGGTGGCTGCCGGTCTTTTATTCTTGGATTATTGTTTGTTAATTTTTGAATTAAAGTTTGTTAATGTTCGCCGGTTCCCGCCTCCTTCCTTCCCTTCTATTGAACTTTATTACAGTAAGCTTCAGCGCAAATTCTGCCGGGAAGACTCAATCTTACATCACTTACTACATATAGACCTAACCAATCATCACCTAACCAATCATCATCTAACACTTGGAGTATATAAGATCGCCACTTACCCTTTGTTTGCATTCGCAGTTGAAGCAGCCGATATTCATGTGCTCTGTTCTGTCGTGATCTAAGGATGTTACAGATGATATTCGTGACTACACAGCTATTTGCTAAATCATGCTTGCAAGGCTTACTCGGCTGTGATCTTTTCATCTCATATAGCTACTTGCTTTCCCTAGATTTTTTTTAGGGATTCAGCGAATTCTGGGTCGTTTAATACACTTCGTCACTCAAACCTCATATAGTGCATGACAGACGTTTCGTTCAACAGCCGTGTTGAAAAGCTCTCAAAACGCATCTCCGAGTTTATATGCAGTAGATGCTGCGTTTATGTTAAAGGTTTCGAAGTGCTTTAACATGAACCAACTTCATATGCAGCGTTTGTTCCTTAAAGCTACCACCAATTTCAATGTGATTTGAAGCGTGCATAAGACACGATCACAAATGATCTCGCGTATAGCCATGTTTACATGGGAACAGCTGAGAAGCGCAGGGAAATGTAAAACGTTTCATAACTGTCCCTCGCATGTTTTTTTTTACCAACTAAGAATATCGGAAACAGATAAGGTTATACATGCTTTTAAAACTTTCCCTTCCTGGTGGTCGTTCAGCTAATGGTCAACGTGGCGATCGTGACAATTGATCCCAGTCTGCAACCTCTTTTTACAAAATGTCTTCATCATCATGCCATGTTGTTCGATAACAAAACATTGGTCATGCTTCCTTGCCATTTCACTGTGGTGTTTAATTATGATGGCAGGTTTGTAGCAAGATACGGGGAAACACTGTTCCCTTTCTGTCGGTCTCTTGGCGTTGTGTCGAGCCGACAGATGGGGTTCGTCCTTGAGAACCTATCGTTTCCGATTTCTTTAGATAAGGCCAATGAAAATGGCGAATGAAATTTGCATGCCGGACTCCGCCCCCGGTGCTGCATTCATTCACCTCTTTTTCTTCGGAGCCTTCACACTGATCGACTTCGAGACTACGCTGAATTACTGCTGGAATCTTACGATGTGGTGCAGCGGACTGTCCCTTCCTGCAGCGACTTCCCCTGGGCGTCTCGGCAGTTCCAGAAGTGTTTGAGTTTTTTTCTCTAAAAGAGCAAATTTCTCCAGCATGGCATGTCCCGCTGTTCTTGTGGAAGCAACACACTCATCGAGGAGGGGGACGGACACGAGGTCTGCTTCCATTACGCTGGGGCAGCCTTGTGGATACGTCCTGCCAGCACAGCGGGCGGTTGACGATTCAGACGTTGCGTCATGGGTGGCTGTGTTCCCACTGGACTCAGCCACCACCTCGTCTGCTTCCCGTTCCGTGACAGCCGTGGCTACGGCCCTGCCGTCTGCTACGGCAAGCAGCGAGGGTGATATGAGGATACTGTGAGCACCAATCCATCAGCCACCGGCTCGCGGACAGTTTGCACCTCGTCTCGCTCATCTGACCGTTCCCCATGAGACGGTCCCACCGTCTTGTTCCTCAACCACGTATTCGGAAACGGTGCGTGATGATGAGATGTCCGTTGCAGCATTGGAGGGTGACTTACTGGCACCTGACTCCGACGATTCCTCGGAGCTCCCTCCCTCGGGGGGTCGAGCCCAGGAAGAAGCGGACGTCGAAATGTCATCCATGCTTTCCCGGGCTGCCGGCATTGGGTTGCAGTGCAGCGCACTGCCTCTCCCAACGCTTACAGCTGGATACATGGTAACTCGGGTTTGAGAGCAGCTCCAAGCCGCACTCACCCCCAGTGCCGTGTTTTCCCGGAAGTGCATGAGGAACTTAGTACGACCTGGAATGCCCCCTTTCGGCGTGTGCACGTCAACTAGTTCCATCGCCCTTTCTTCCCTCGATGGTAGGGAAGCTAGAGGATGTGTCGATGTCCCCCAGGGGCTCGACCTAGACTCCCGTCCAAAGCATGCAGGTTTTTTCAGCATCTTAGGTGTCGAGAGCTTACTCTGCTGCGGGCCAAGCCGTTCCCTCTCTCCATGCTATGGCCATCCTGCAGGTCCATCAGGCCAAGGCCTTGAGAGAGCACCACGAGGGTAAGACCGACCCAGCGCTTATGCAGGAACTCCGTGCCGTCACTGACCTCGCCCTACGGGCGACCAAGGTGATCGCACAAGCTCTGGGTCGGGCGATGTCCACACTTGTGGTCCAGGAGAGACACCTCTTTCTGAACCTTGCACAGATGAGTAATGCCGAGAAAGTCCGCTTTCTCAATGCACCCATCTCGCAAGGGGGGGCAGTTTGGTGATACTGTCGAGCTGCAGTTCTTGACAGTAAAGAAGCAGACAGAGGATATCAAGCATACCCTCCCCCGCCGCGATTCAGCCGCCCTCTGGCCGTCGAGATCCCGTGCACCGTCTGCTTCCCAGCAGCCCTGGTCCTCTTCGACGCCTTCCGGTTTCGGCGCTCCCCACTCAGGTGGCCCCCCGTAAGAGGACATCTAAAAGGAGACCACCACCCCATCAGCAGCCACGGCGGAAGCCGAAGCGGCCCTCATGGGAAGACCCCAGGGAGATCGAGATTACCTTCGGGCCCGACCCCAGCCATTCCATCGCTGGTTGGTCGTTCCGGGACGGTTCCTGCCCCATCCCAACAGCCCACTTTTAAGAGTTTTCTCTCTCTGTGGGTGTTTATCACAGCCGCTCTCACCCTCTACACGACGGTGTTCGGCAACTCGACGTTGTGTCACGACGAGACCCAATGTCGAGGATAACCAGCAGCAGTTCATGGTTATACCCCTCAGGTTAATGCACATGAGACCGCTCTAGTGGCGACTCCACCCCTGCACAGTCCAGCTCATTGGGTACAGTTCTGGCGGGCTCAGGTAGTTCTGTTCGCCTCCCTGGATACCACCTATTGCCCGCTAGGGTACTTCCCGTCCGAGGCCCCCCTCCGCACGGATGCTCTAGTGCATTGCTGGCCGTGGGACAAGCGGAAGTACGCCTTCCCCCCAATGAGCCTCATTGCACAGATCCTGTGCAAGGTCAGGGAAGAGGAGCATCAAGTGTACTAGTTGCGCCATACTGGCCCAACCGGACTTGGTTCTCGCAGCTAATGCTCTTGACGACAGCTGCCCCCTGGCCGATTCCCCTGACGAAGGACCTGCTTTCCCAGGGGAAGGGCACGTTATGGCATCCCAGGCCAGAACTCTGGAACCTCCATGTCTGGCCCCTGGACGGGACGAGGAGATCCTGAGTGGCCTACCCCCTGTGGCGGTTAAGACCATCACTCAGGCTAGGGCCCTGGCCACTTAGCGGCTATACGCCTGTAAGTGGTGCCTCTTCTCATCCTGGTGCTCTTCTCGAAGAGAAGACCCATGGAGTTGTCCTTCCAGAGACTCGAGAGTAATCTCTCCCCTTCCACAATGAACGTGTATGTAGCCACTATTGCTGCTCATCACGACCCAGTTGCTGGTAAGTCTCTATGACAGCACAACCTGATCATTTGGTTCCTAAGGGGCGCGGGAAGGCTACTGCCTCACCCGCGCTCCGTACACTCTTGCGACCTTGATGCCGTCCTGGAGGCCCTCGGAGATGCCGCTCTTTCTCACCTCACGATGAAGACGGCTCTCCGGATGGCGCTCAAGAGGGTAGCGGACCTACAAGCATTCTCCGTGTCCACAGATTGCCTACAACTCGGGCCCGGTGATTCTCAAGCTGTCCTGAGACCCCGGCCCGGCTACATGCCCAAAGTTCCCACCACTCCCCCTAGACACCAGCTGGTGAACTTACAGGCGCTCCCCAACGGGGAGAAAGACCCAACCCCATCCGTGTTGTGTCCAGTACGTACATTGCGCATCTACTTGGAACGCACGCAGAGCCGCAGGAGCTCTGAGCAGCTCTTTGTCTGTTTTGGAGATCAGCAGAAGGGGAGGGCTGTCTCAAACAGAGATTGGCGCACTGGAACATGGATGCCAACACTACGGCGTAGCTGTCCTAAGATCGCCCGTGCCCACTGGCAGTGAGAGCTCACTCCACACGGAGTATAGCCTCCTCGTGGGCACTGGCTCGAGGCGCCTCTCTGGTAGACATCTGCAGAGCTGCGGGTTGGGCTACACCCAACACCTTTGCGAGGTCCTACAGCCTCCGCGTAAAACCGGTATCAGCTCGAGTCTTGCAGGGCATCACGTAAGACTGACGGCTGGTAGTGTGTACGCCTATGACAGTACCTTCCCTCTTTTTTTTCTAGGTGGGTCAGCGTACTAATTTAGCATCCCTTCTTTCCCCACTGGGTGAAGAACAGGCACTCCATCACTAAGCAAGCACCTCCTAAGGGCAGGCTGGGCAGAGCAGCCCTGCCCCTTAGGCCGGGTACCAACTGAGTTATCCACAACATAGCTCTAACTGGACCTAGTGCTACCGGACGTTGTAACCCCCCACCCAGCAGGGCGGATCCATCTGATGTTTCCTCACGATTGGTTCCCACCTTAGTAACCCATGACCTTCCCTAGGTGGACCTCCACCTTGCGGTTAACTCCTTCAGTCCGCACATTCCTCCAATGAGTTCTCCCCTAACGGCGAGACCATGTTGATATCTCCACTAAACTCCTCCCTACAGTAGGAAGTGGTCTCTGTAGCGCATCCCCCATTTGAGTAAGTAGCGCTTACCCAGAGGCCTTACGGTACCAGGTGGCTTCTCGCTGTTAGAGAAACAAGGCCGCCGCCTGTGAAGGCCGAAGGCAAGGGCCTTCCCACCTTTCAAGAAAAGCTCTGGGACCCCCTACCTACCCACTGGTAGGTTACAATTTCGCGGTAGTGCTCACGGCTGACACGCCCAGGCCAGTCACCGTCGCTTCGCTAGAGATTGTGACAGGGCACAACGTTGTGGCATTTTCCATAGGAATGTCACAACATCCGTAACCAAGACGTTTTACTTCAATTTAGTCTTTGTCAGGCCTTATTTTTACTTTACAACGTTGAGCTGGTCAGTGCTTTAAATTCTGTGGTTTGCCTTTGAATTCATGGTTGCGAAGCATGCATTTATCTTTGTTAAAAGCATATATTTCGTTGCACCGGCTGCGCTGATTGCGCTCGCTGCTCCACCTGAAAGACTGGTTTCATTTTCTGTTTCAAGAACTTTAAAAATCACAAATAATTACTCTTTAATTGTTCAATTTTAGCTGGATATTTAACTTGACTATCACTCTCGATCCTCAAAGCATTCAATTCCGTTTCGTCTTTTTTGTGTTATTTTGGGTGTTCAGTTTAGTTTGCTTTATTTCAGTAAAAATATGTCTTTGTTATGAAGACAGCATTAAGTTAAATGCACCTGAAATAAACTCTCAGGGCAACTCTGGACATGATGTTCATGTGTATACAGTCCTGCTCACCATTATTGGCACCCTTGGTAAATATGAGCAAAGAAGGCTGTAAAAATAAATCTACATTGTTTCTCCTTTTGATCTTTTATTTAAAAAATATACAATATTCCAACATTTCATTAAAGTAAAACAATTTGAAGTATGGGGAATATCACATAGAGATATGTTTTCCTCTAATACACCCTGGCCACAATTATTGGTACCCCTAGAAATTCTTATGAGTAAAATACCTCCCAAGTATATTCCCATTGATATTTACATTTTCTTAGCACACCAAGGTGACTAGAAACATGACGTTGTCCAGTTATGACTTCTTGTTGCACAAGAGAATAAATATTACTAACACAAAGCCCAACCCCCCTTAATCATTTATCACAATGAATAAAACCAAAGAATATAGTTCTGATGTGCGATATAGTTCTGTTGAGCTACACAAAATACAAAATGGCTTTAAGGAAATAGTTAAAACAATAAACAATGTCATTTCCAACATCAGGGCAATGATCAAGATGTTTTAATGGACTGGAGATGTTGAAAATCAGCTTGAAACAGGATGTGTGTCTATATTGTCTCAATGCACAACTAGGAGAAGAATTTGAGTGGCCAAAGACTCTTCAAAGAACACAGATGGAAAATTGCAGTAATCAGTTGAATTTTGGGGTCAGAAAGCATTTAATAAAAATAAAGGAAAACTGCACCTCCATCACCACAAGTTGTTTGGGACACTGTTCAAGAAACAAATCTTCTGCTCTTACGCAAAAATAAACTGCACCATATTAATCTGCCATACTGGAACTTCAACCAGGACTGGGGTCTATGGCCATATCGAATGAAAAATAGTTTTTTGGCAGCAAGATAGGTTTGGTGCACACAGGGATAAATTAATGCCCCATGTCCACAGTTAAATATGTCACCAGATCTTCATTGTTGTGAACCTATTTTTATACCAGAGGTTCTGGACATTTTGTTCAGATACATGTCATCATGTTTTATATCAAACACCAACAAGTAAAAAAATCAAAACCTGACTTGCTCTGCTAGAAATATTATAATGGGTCGTGGTTAGATCATCCATCAGCACATTGGTTCAAAATAAACATCAACATCAATAAAAAATGGGTCACTGAACACAAAATCAAGATCCTGCCATAGCCATCCCAGTTCCCTGACCCGAACGCTATAGAAAATGAGTGATATGAACTGAAGAAGAGGGAGGACCAACATTTGAAGGATCTGGAGAAATTCTTTATGGAGGAATGGACTCAGATGACTCTCAATGTAATCTCAAACCTCATCAGACTGAGAAGAAAACACTCAGAGCTGATTTTCTTATAAATTAAGGTTGCGGGGTGAATTAAATACAAGGGTGCCAATAATTGTGGCCAACATATATGGAATAAAAACATTTTTTCTCAATGTGATATTCCCCCAACTTCAAATAGTTTTCCTTCAATGAAATGTTGGAATTTTGTAGATTTTTTAAATAAAGATTAAAAGGAAAAACAATGCAGATTTATTTTTACAGCCTTTGCTCATATTTACCAAGGGTGCCAGTAATGGTGAGCAGGACTGTATGTCCTCATACAGCGAGACACATACAATTCTATGAGCGTCACGCGTGTAGCATGTTAAACTGTGCCACACATTCACTCTTACACGCGGAACCAGATTTAAATGGCAGGATTCCACGTCAATCGTCTTCCGTTGATCAGACAAGTTCCAAACCAGGCTGTGATCCTGTAGCGAATAAGACTTTCAAGAGCGGATTACGAACCCTTATACATTAAAGGCTGCTGGTATACAATTTCAAACAAGTATTATGATGATTTTTAAGTACATTGTAGCGCCATCTATACACTCGTAACCTAAAGCCTAAGTACTTCATGACGGGATTTCAGCTGTGGATTTAAATTAGATTATTTCTCATCGTAATTCCTTGATGGTTGTTCAAATGCCCTCCGAGTTTTGGGAGAATGAAAGCATTAAGTTAAACTGAAGGCTCAGCAAACTCTCAAGTCACGATCAATGTATTTTTCATGCATATACTGGTGGTGTTGTCTATTGTCCAGCCGGCCTTCCAGCCGGCGTCAAGCCCTGTCCAGCCGGCCTTCCAGCCGGCGTCAAGCCCTGTCCAGCTGGCCTTCTAGCCGGTCTTCCAGCCGGCCTTCCAGCCGGACCCCAGTCCGGCAGCCAAGTCGGCCCCTGGGAGACTCCCAGGGTCAAAGACTGTCCCCCCAGGACTTGTCCTAAGTCCCCCAGGACTCCGCGCCTTCGAGCGCAGCTGGGGACTGGGACTATTCCCCCAACCATTTTGGACTGCCCCCTATGAACTCTTGTTTTGCCCCACCCCCCCTCCCATGTTTGTTATTTTTGTTTTCCCACCCCAATCCTGTAGTCTTGTTGTCCTGTCTGCCCCTTGTCATGTTCACCATGTTTGTCTGGTTTTTATCACTGTCTCAGTCGGTCTTGTCTCGTCCGTCTACCCCTTGGTGAGCACCTGGAGGTGCTCATTAAAGGGGGGGCTTCTGTCATGGCTCTGCTTCATTTAGTCATGTTTTTCTTGGTCCTGTAGCAGAGTCATGACAAAGCCTTTGGTTATGTGTGGAGAGAAACATATTATTGTCCTTTTGACAATAATATACGTGTGACGTGTCTCGTCATTGGCCCCGCCCCTCTCGTTTCCTTGTTATCTTTCCCTGAGTGTCTTATGTCTTCCCTGTTAACCCCTTCATTGCCACTGCCTGCCTGCATTTGGGTTCTTTTCCACGCCAGTTCGTGACACAGATAAAGGTAACATCTCACTCCTAGTCCTGCTTAACTTTAGTGCTGCGTTCGATACTGTAGACCATAACATACTTTTAGATCACTTACACAATTATACTGGTATTCAGGGACAGGCACTACAATGGTTCAGATCTTACTTATCAGACAGATATCAATGTGTCCATTTAAATGGGGAATCATCAAATCTAACGCAAGTCAATTATGGTTTTAGGACCCTTGCTATTCTCCATATACATGCAGCCCCTTGGAAACATTATTAGAAAACATGGAATTAGCTTCCACTGTTATGCAGATGATACTCAGCTATATATCTCATCAAGACCAGATGATTCCTTCCAGCTATCCAAATTGGCAGAGTGCATCGAGTATATAAAACATCGGATGACTCGTAATTTCCTTCTTTTAAATTCTAATAAAATAGAAATATTACTTATCGGACCAAAGACACGTAAACAGAATATTTTGCAATATAACTTGCAAATTGAAGGCTGCACTGTTACTCCAACAAATACAGCTGAAGACCTAGGAGTTTTATTAGACAGCAACCTGTCATTTGGAAATCACATCTCAAATGTCATAAAAACAGCCTTCTTCCACCTTAGAAATGTTGCCAAATTACGAAATATTCTATGTGTTGCTGACGTAGAGAAGCTTATTCATGCATTTGTGACAGCGGCGGATTGGCCATCTGGCAATTCTGGCAAATGCCAGATTAAAAACACATAAATAAAAAATGTGTCAAAAATATTTTACAGGCCGAAACAGGACTGTTTTATATCGCTTGCACAATTTCACTATGGTTACAGAAATAATAATATTAATAATAATAAGTGTTGAGCATTTGGCCCAGTCAGCATCCGCCGGCCTGGTCAAAAGATCAGAATTGGCCGTTCAGTCAGGCAAGTCATCAGAGGGAGACTGGAGTGCCAGTGCAACACTCAAAATCAGTCAAAGCTAGATAATGGACCGTAAAAAAAGGAAAGGCGGTGCAGAAAAAGTTAAAGCAAAAAAAGGGCTCTTTTCGCTGCCAAATGCGTAAAATTAACCAAACTCTTTTCAAAAGGTTTAAATTCAGCTGCTGCACCGGGGGACAGCAGTGCTGTAGAGGTAAGAAAACACAGCTGGTTACATTGGTTAAGCTTGAATTGCATGGCTGAAATATCAGTAGATAAGGTGGAATTTAGGGTAAACACTGTTTACTAAACAGACTGAGACTGCTGTAGGCTACTTGCAATATAGTAGCTCTGTACACGTCAAAAACCTAGAATAAAAGTCATAGTACTGTGGACATTTGTAATGAACTTTACTTTGAATAAATAATATTAAAATAAAACATTGAACACATGCTTATAAAGGTTACAGTATGTAATTAATCCTAGTGTGGAACATAGGCTTTTTTTACAAGCACTTAAATGCAATAGTTAGATGAGGTATTATAAGCCATTGGTTAATTTATATTCTCTCTTATCTGAATTGTGTGTTCATCTATTCTCAGCTGTTGCAGCAGAGTCAAGTGTCAGAGGTAGGAAGACAGCAGAGACCCACACCCTGACACAGTTGCTGCCAGTTTCTAATGTCACACACATACCTTTACACACACAAATGCACATGCAGCAGGTCTAATGGTTAGAGAGTCGGACTCGTGACCAGAAGGTTGCCGGTTCGATTCCCAGGGCCGGCGGGTAACAACTGAGGTGCCCTTGAGCAAGGCACCTTTCCTACTTGCTCCCCGGGTGCTGCAGTGATAGCTGCTCCGGGTGTACGTGTGTTCACCACTTGCTGTGCGTGTGTTCACTACTCTCTGGATGGGTTAAATGCAGATGTCACATTTCGTTGCCTTATACTTGTACATGTGCAATTACAATAAAGTTGAATCTAAATCTAAAGGGGTCATTTTGCATGGCTAAAACGAATATTATTGTTTGTTTTAGATGTAACGCAATGTGTATACACCATTTAAAGTTTAAAAAACGTTGTATTTTCCACATACCGTGCATGTTTGTATCTCCTCTTTGCCCCGCCTTTCTGAAACGCGCTGATTTTTTACACAGCTCATCGCTCTGAAAAGCGAGGTGTGCTATGATTGGCCAGTTCACCAGTGCGTAGTGATTGGTCAAAAACATTTCATGGAAATGTAACGCCTCTTACCATATTCGGAACATCAGGTTCCAAAGCAATTGTACTGACAGACGATACAATGCAATTTACAATTACGCCCACCTTAACTACATGTAGATTTAGGCGGTCTTAGTTAAATCATGTTATGAAGTTACGTAGAATCGCCGGGGTGTGGTTACACGAGGCGTTTCAGTCAAGTCTGGTTGAGCATTCGCTTTTAGATAGAATGTGTCTTTTGCTCCCTTTCTGTCGGTCTCTCGACGTTGTGTCGAACCGACAGATGGGGTTCGTCCCTGAGAACCAATCGCTTCCGACTTCTTAGAAAAGGCCAATGAAAATTGGTGAATGAAATTTGCATGCCGGACTCCGCCCCCGGATATCCGGGTATAAAAAGGAGACGGCGTGCCTCATTCACTCACCGTTTGTTCTTCGGAGACTTCGCTCATGATCAACAGACTTCGCTACAAGACTGCCGGCTCTACGACGTGGTGCAGCGGACTGTTCCTTCCTGCAGCGACTTCCCCGCCTCTTGGCGGTTCCAGAAGTGTTCGAGTTTTTTCTCTAAAAGAGCAAATTTCTCCAGCGTGGCATGTCCGGCTGTTCTCGTGGGTGCAACACACTCATCGAGGAGGGGGACGGACACGATGTCTGCTTCCAGTACGCTGGGGCAGATGTTGTGGATACGTCCTGCCCGCACTGCGGGCGGTTGACGATTCAGACGTTGCGTCACGGGTGGCTGTGTTCCCACGGGACTTAGCAACCACCTCGTCTGCTTCCCGTTCCGTGACGGCAGGACTACGGCCCTGCCGCCCGCTACGGCGAGCAGAGAGGGTGAAATGAGGATTATTGTGAGCGCTAATCCGTCAGCCACTGGCTCGCGGACCGTTCGCACCTCGTCTTGCTCGTCTGACCGTTCCCCATGAGACGGTCCGACGTCTTATTCCTCAATCACGTATCGGACACGGTACGTGATGATGAGATGTCTGTTGCAGCATCGGAGGGTTACTTACTGGCATCAGACTCCGACGATTCCTTGATGCTCCCTCCCTCGGGGGATCGAGATCAGGAAGAAGCCGACGTCGAAATGTCAGCCATGCTTTCCCGGGCCGCCGGCATTGGGTTGCGGTGCACCGCACTGCCTCTCCCAACGCTCACGGCTGGATACACGGTACATCGGGCTTGAGAGCGGCTCCAAGCCGCACTCGCCCTCAGTGCCATGTTCCCCCGGAAGTGCATGAGGAACCTAGTACGACCTGGAACGCCCCCTTCGGCGCGTACACGTCAACTAGTTCCATCACTCTTTCTTCCCTCGATGGTGGGGCAGCTAGAGGATACGTCGATGTCACCCAGGGGCTCGACCTAGACTCCCATCCAAAGCACATAGGCTTTTCGGCATCTGAGGTGTCGAGAGCTTACTCTGCTGTGGGCCAAGCTGTCCCCTCTCTCCACGCTATGGCCTTCCTGAAAGCCAATGCGCGGAGAGAGCTCCACGAGGGTAAGACCGACCCAGCGCTTATGCAGGAACTCAGCGGCATCACCGACCTCGCTCTCGGGCGACCAAGGTGATCGCGCGGGCCCTGGGTCGGGCGATGTCCATACTTGTGGTCCAGGAGGGACACATCTGGCTGAACCTTGCACAGGTGAGTAATACTGAGAAAGTCAGCTTTCTCGATGCACCCATCTCGCAAGGGGGGGGGCTGTTTGGTGATACTGTCGAGTTCGACACTTAGGGAGCAGACAGAGGATATCAAGTATGTCCTCCCCAGCTGCGACTCGACCTCCCTCTGGCCGCTGAGATCCCGTGCACCGTCTGCTTCCCAGCAGCCCTGGTCCTTTTCGAGACATCGAAGAGGAGACCATCACCCCATCAGCAGCCACGGCGAAAGCCAAAGCAGCCCTCATGGGAAGACACCAGGGAGATCGAGAATACCTTTGGGCCCGACCCCAGCCATTCCATGGCTGGTGGTCGATCTGGGACGGTTCCTGCCCCGTCCCAACAGCCCATTCTAATCGTTTTCTCCCTCTCTGGGCGTTTATCACAGCCGCTCTCACCCTCTACACGACGGTGTTCGGCAACTCGACGTTACGTCATGGCGAGACCCAATGTCGAGGATAATCATCAGACATCATCGCCAGGCAGGTAAAACTGCAGAGCCGATCTCCTCTCCGGGGGACCCCCCCACGGCGAGGGATCCGCACTGCCAGCCATCGAACCACCCCCGGGAGGTCGATGAAGCAGAACGTACCCCTAGCCTCCCTGTCGGTCCCTGGGAGCCTGACAAGAGCTTCCCAAACCGTCACGGTGACTACGGGATACGGTCCATCTCGGCTACGCGATCCAACTTCCCGGACGCCCGCCCAAGTTTCGGGGCATCCTCTTAACCTCAGCAGAGGCAGGGATGCACTGTGCTTCGGGCCGAGGTCGCCACCCCTCTGGTGAGGAAGCGATCGTGCTCGTCCCTCTAGCCGAGATGTTCAATGGGTTTTACAGCCCGTACTTCATCGTCACCAAAAGAGCGGGGGTCGCTAGATCTGCGTACCCTGAACAGGCACCTACTAAAGCTGCCGTTCAGGATGCTCAAGCAGAAGCGCATCCTGGCATCTATAAGATGTCAAGATGGATTCATGGCAATAGACCTGAAGGAAGCTTACTCTCATGTCTCAATTCTCCCTAGTCATCGCCCATTCCTACGGTTTGCTTTCGAGGGTCAGGCATATTAGTACAGAGTCCTCCCCTTCGGTCTGTCCCTGTCCCCACGAGTCTTCACGAAGATCGTGGAAGCCGCCCTCACTCCCCTCAGGGAGAGAGGTGTGCGGGTACTAAACTATCTCGACGACTGGCTCATTTGACACACTCGTGAGATCTGTTATGTACACACAGGGACCTATTGCTTCAGCACCTAGCTCGATTGGGACCACAGGGTCAACCGAAAAAGAGCAAGCTCTCCTCTGTGCGGAGCATCCTCTTTTTTGGTATGGAACTCAACTCTGTCTCCATTACAGCGCGACTGCGCTCAGTCAGTGTTGAACTGCTTGGGTTCAAGCAGTCAGCGGGAAGAGGCTCCTGGGTACATGGCATCCTCGACGGTGGTGATACCCCTCGGGTTGTTGCACATGAGACCGCTCCAACACTGGCTACAGAGTCGATTTCCCTGGAGAGCGTGGCACACCGGCAGCAGGCGGATAGTGATTACGCTTTTCTGCCGACGCACCCTAACCCCTTGGTCTTCAATGACCTTTCTACGGACGGGGGTCCCTCTCGGGCAGGTCGAGACGCGTCAGTGTCACAGACGCCTCCCTGCAGGGTTGGGGTGCCGTGTGCAACGGGCACGCAGTGTCGGGGCGATGGACGGGCCCCTGCCTGTGCAGGCATATCAAATTGCCTAAAGTTGTGGGATGTGCTACCCGCACTGAAGGGGTTACAACCTCTCGTGCAGAACAAGCACGTGCTGGTCCTGTCGGACAGCACAACTGCCGTAGCGTTTTTAACCGCCAGGGTGGAGTTCGCTTACGGCAGCTAACACGACTCGCCCGACGCCTCCTCCTGTGGACTCCGCAGGTGAGCAGATCCCTGTGATCCACATATATCCCAGGCAACCTGAACCAGACAGCCGATGTGCTCTCTCGTCAGTTGACGCCTCGCGGAGAGTGGCGACTCCACCCCCGCGCAGCCAGCTCATTGGGTACAGTCCAGGCGGGCTCAGGTAGACCCCTTCGCCTCCCTGGACACCACCCATTTCCCGCTAAGGTACTCCCTGCCTCGGCACGGATGCTCTAGCGCACAGCTGGCCGTGGGACAAGCAGAAGTACGTCTTTCTCCCAGTGAGCCTCATTGCACAGACCCTGTGCAAGGTCAGGGAGAGGAGCATCAAGTGTACTAGTAGCGCCATACTGGCCCAACCGGACTTGGTTCTCGGAGCTAATGCTCTTGACGACAGCTCCCTCCTGGCCGATTCCCCTGACAAAGGACCTGCTTTCCAAGGGGATGGGCACGTTATGGCATCACGGGCTAGACCTCTGGAACCTCCATGTCTGGCCCCTGGACGGAACGAGGAGATCCTGAGTGGCCTAACCCCTGCGGCGGTTAAGACCACTCCTCAGGCTAGGGCCCTGGCCACTAAGCGACTATACGCCTATATTGGTGCTCTTCTCATCCTGGTGCTCTTCTCGAAGAGAAGACCCGCGGAGTTGCTTGATCAAGTGGGTGCGGTCCTCCCAGAGAATCGAGAATAATCTCTCCCCTTCCACACTGAACGTGTATGTAGCCGCTGTTGCCGCTCATCACGACCCATTTGCTGGTAGTCTCTATGACAGCACAACCTGATCATTTGGTTCCTAAGGGGCGCGGGAAGGCTACCACCTCACCCACGCTCCGTACCCTCTTACGACCTTGATGCGGTCCTGGAGACCCCTCTTTCTCACTTTCGATGAAGACAGCTCTCGGGAGGACGCTCAAGAGGGTAGCAGACCTACATGCCTAAGGCCATCAAACGTATTGTGTAACTTAGTCGACACGCGCCGGACGGCAAGTTATGGACGCTGCGCGCCGACGAGCCCAAATTTTTCCCAGGTCGCCCGGCGGTGCCGAAACGAAGGGGAGAGCGCCCGCGATCGAACGGAAGCGTCATGGGGCGGCGGCGACGCCCGGGGGACCCCAGAAAAATGCCCAAAGTGCCTAATTTTTGAGTCACGGAACGAAGGGTTAGGCGCTCTCTCGGGCAGAACCACGAGGGGGCGTCTCGACGTACGGTCCCAGCCTAAGCCGAGCGCGCCGATCAGGTTGCGACCGGGCCTCCCGAAGAGCGCCTATGCAACCCCCTTGCAGCCTACGGGCCGGCTCCGGACCCCGACGTACACGAGAGGCCTACGCGTGCCCCTTGTAACCTATTTTGGGCGGGGCTTCTTGCTCGCCACGCCTCCATCCTCAGAACGCCTACACGTTCCCCTTGCAGCCTAAACTTGAGGGAGGCCTGCCCGACGCCCCCTAAGCCTGCCCGAAGACCCGGTCTCCACCCGGCGCCCCGGGGGACCCCGTCTCGGAGATGACTGCCTCATTTGAGCCCAGCGGCTGTGCGACAGACGCTTAAACAGCCCAAAGCCCTTTTCTTTGACTTTCGAGTCGAACGTGCACATAAAAGCGCCGGTGTGCATCGACACAATGTTTTCTCACATCTGCGATTCATTCGAAGGGCCCAAAATTAGGTAGACAGAGTAAGACCCCTGTCAGTGGTCTCGTTTGCTTTGGCAATGATTTATCCAGCTTAAACCATCAGTAGAGTG
>NC_079891.1:11078390-11093107 GCF_024868665.1 Triplophysa rosa | reverse complement strand
CGAGGCGCCTCTCTGGCAGACATCTGCAGAGCTGCGGGTTGGGCTACACCCATCACCTTCGCGAGGTCCTACAGCCTCCGCGTAAAACCGGTATCTGCTCGAGTCTTGCAGGCATCAGGCAAGACCGGCAGCCGGTAGGGTGTACGCCTATGACAGTACCCCCCCTTTCTCATAAGGGGGTCAGCGTACTACTAGCCTCCCTTCTTCCCCCACTGGGTGAAGAACAGGCACTCCATCCATCACTAGCAAGCACCTCCTGCGGGCGGGCTGGGCAGAGCAGCCCTGCCCCTTAGGCCGGGTATCTCCGGAGTTATTCGCAACATAGCTCTAACCGGACCTAGTGCTACCAGACGTTGCAACCCCCCAGTAGGGCGGTTCCGTCTGATGTATCCTCATGCTGGTTCCCACCTTGGTAACCCATGACCTCCTTAGGTGGACCTCCACCTCGCGGTTTTCTCTTCAACCGCTCTTTCTTCCCATGAGTTTTCCCCCATCGGTGAGACCATGTTGGTATCTCCACTAGACTCCTCCCTGTGGTAGGATGTGGTCTCTGTAGCGCAGCCCCCACTTGAGAAGTAGCGCTTACCCAGTGGCCTTATGGTTCCGGGCGGCTTCTCGCTGTTAGAGAAACAAGGCCGCTGCCTGTGAGGCCGAAGGTAGGGGCCTTCCCACCTTACAAGAAAGCTCTGGGACCCCCTACCTACCCACTGGTAGGTTACAATTTTGCGGTAGCACTCACGGCTGACACGCCCAGGCCAGTCACCATCGCTTCATTGAGATTGTGACAGGGCACAGTGTTATGGCGTTTTACATTGGAACCCCTTCTGTCGGTTCGACACAACATCGAGAGACCGACAGAAAGGGAACGTCTCGGTTACGTTTGTAACCTCGGTTCCCTGATGGAGGGAACGAGACGTTGTGTCCTCTTGCCACAACACGTGCTGTCCTCTGCAGCAGTCGTGAGAGGTCTCAGGCTCCTCAGAACTAAGGTGAATGAATGAGGCACGCCGTCTCCCTTTTATACCCGGATATCCGGGGGCAGAGTCCGGCATGCAAATTTCATTCGCCAATTTTCATTGGCCTTTTCTAAGAAGTTGGAAGCGATTGGTTCTCAGGGACGAACCCCATCTGTCGGTTCGACACAATGTCTCGTTCCCTCCATCAGGGAACCGAGGTTACAAACGTAACCGAGACGTTCCCACACTTTCATTTGTGCAATTTTACGTGTCCAATACATGCATGGGCAACTTATAACACACCAAAAACACAGAAAAACACTTACTTCTGCCACATGACCCCTTTAAACTAATATTTAAAAAGGTAAACATCTGTTTGTACACACAAACAAACACATACACAAACACACCTATTACTGCTGCTACTATTTATAGTTTTTACTATATATTCTATTCTCTTTTCTGCTTTTGTTATTACTTGTTTTAATTCATGTGTATTCCAATTCTGAGAGCAGTCAGTGAGAAAAACATTTTGCTGTAATGTTTATTATCTAGGATGTTGCTGGAATCAGTACAGCCAGAGATCCATGGTCTTCTAGTACCAGTGATGTGAGGAAGGATGCTATGGTAGGCCTAGGAGAGACAGAAATGAGTGTGGTAGAGGTAGGAAGAAACTGTGACACACAAATGTACTTTGTGTTTATAATTAACTCTACAGTGTAGGGGAACACATTTGACAACAATCCTAATGATGTCTACATGTACAGACATTTGAACTTAACAGGAAATTAGGTCATAATTATTAATTAGCTCCCCTATAAATGTTTCATTAGTGCATATATTTATTCAGAATCAGAATGAGGCAAAGCCTAGTACAAGCAGTGATCTAGTTATCGATGACACTCAAGCCCATCATCAAGTAGAGGAAAAAGAACAAGCAAATGAAGCAGAGTACACAAGAGGTGCAGAGCAGGCAGGAGAACTTGCAGAAAACAAAATTGATGCCCTTAGAAATGTACTAAGCAATGTTTTCCAGTCACATACAATAAATGTTTAAATATCTGTTACATGCTACTGCTTACATTATTTCACCATCTGTACATAAATGTAAGTAGTGAATGTGAGTGTCGGTGGGTTGGGCTGTGTGGGTGTGGTAATGTGGTCTGGTGTGGCTACAGTGCCAGGGCTGAGTTTTTGTCCCAATTCGCCCCTGATTTGTGACCTCAAGACTTGACTACTGTAATGCACTACTTAGTGGTTGTCCTGCATCATCAATAAACAAACTACAGTTACAGTTATTTACAGAATGATCTTGCTTGTTCTATAAACACCACTGTGCTGTGTTTTACCTTTTTGTGTTTTTCTTACTTTCTCCTGTAAAGCGGCTTTGGAACAATTCACATTGTGAAAAGCGCTATATACATAAAATAGAATTGAATTGATTTTCAAGTAACAAGTATTAACAGACTTTATTTTGTTAACTAATAAGAGTAGAATGGTACAAAACTGTATGTTTGATTACATGAAACATGATTTGTGATTGAGCTGTTACTATTGTTTATGTTAATAAACAGACACTACCAAGCTGTGCCTGCGGAAAGCCACTTAAGGTTGCGTGTACTTTTGTTTCTCCTGATAATTCAGGTATTTTTAATCTGCCCATGTGTTCAATGCCCGTGATCCGTAACGTGCATTTTTGACAAGCAATATAGTGTACTGTGTGCAGCCCTTACATTCAACGTCATATTTTCCAAGTAACGTCTTGGTTACGGATGTAACCTCGGTTCCCTGATGGAGGGAACGAGACGTTGTGTCGAACCGACAGAATGGGGTTTGTCTTGAGAACCTATCATCTTCTGAGTATTTAGAAAAGGCGAACGAAAATTGGCGAATGAAATTTGCATGCCGGACTCCTCCCCGGATGCCCGCTTATAAGAGGGAAGCCGGCGTGCTCATTCATTCTCCTTTGGTCTGAGGAGCCTTAAGCATCCTCCCCCGACCGCTGGGGTGGGCGGCCAGTGTTGTGGCATGAGGGACACAACGTCTCGTTCCCTCCATCAGGGAATTGAGGTTACATCCGTAACCAAGACGTTCCCTTTCTGTCGGTCTCTCGACGTTGTGTCGAACCGACAGAATGGGGTTCCTATGTAAGAAGCCACAGCACTGAGCCGCGTCACAATCTCTAGCGTAGCGACGTTGACTGGCCTGGGCGAGTCAGAAGAAGACGCTAACGCGAAATTATGACCATCCAGTGGAGAGGAAGGGGGACCCAGAGCTTTACCACAAAGTTGGGAAGCCCCTGCCACCGGCTCTCACGGGCGGAGAGTTCTCTAAATGGCAAGAAGCCGCCCGGCACCGTAACTCAACTGTTCCCCGGCCTAAGGGGGCAGGGCTGCTCTGCCCAGCCTGCCCCGAGGAAGGTGCTAGTGATGGATAAAATGCCTGTTCTTTACCCAGTGGGGTAAAGAGGGGAGGAGTAATAGCCGCTGATCCCCCTAAGGAAGGGGGAAGGGCTTTCGCAGGCGTACGCCCTACCGGCTGCCGGTCCTACACCTTGCCAGGATGCGGGCTGACACTGGTTCCGCACGTAGGTATTAGAACCTCACGGAGTTGTTGGGCATAGCCCAACCCGCAGCTCTGCAGATGTCTGCCAGAGAGGCGCCCTGAGCCAGTGCCCATGAGGAGGTGGCCTCACTCCCAACGGGCAGGGGCGAATTGAGATCGGTATGCCATAACGAGGGCATCCACGATCCAGTGTGCCAGCCTCTGTTTGGAGACAGCCCTCCCTTCTGCTGACCTCCGAAACAGACAAAGAGCTGCTCAGAGCTTCTGGGCTCTGCGTGCGGTCCAAGTAGAGGCGCCGTGCGCGTACTGGACACAACACGGATAGGTTGGGTCTTCCTCCCCGGTGGGGAGCGCCTGCAGGTTCACCACCTGGTCTCTCGGGAGAGTGGTGGGAACATTGGGCACGTAGCCGGGGCGGGGTCTCAAGATAACGTGAGAATCCCGGCCCCAAGTTCTAGGCAATCTGTGGACACGGAGGGTGCTTGCAGATCCCCTACCCTCTTGGAGGTGAGCGCCATGAGGAAAGCCGTCTTTATCAAGACTGAGAAAGAACGGCAACCCCGAGAGGCTCGAAGGGGGCGGGGCCTCTTGAGGACCGCCCCCTAGGTCGCAAGAGGGTACGGAAAGAGGATAAGGTGGTCACCTTCTCGCGCCCCTTAGGAACCTAATGACCAGGTCGTGCTGTCCCAGAGGCTACCCAGCACTTGGGTCATGATGAGCGGCGGTAGCCTCTGGCTACGTATGTATGAACCAGGACGAGAAGAGGCGCCACCTATGGGCGTATAGCCGCCCAGTGGCCGAAGCCCTAGCCTGAGTGACGTCCCAACCAGACCGGGGGTGGGTCACTCAGGATCTCCTCGTCCCGTCCAGACATGGAGACCAGGTTCTGCCTGGGACGCCGTAACGTGCCCCTTCCCCTGGGGAAGCAATTCGCGAGGGGGAGCGGCCAGGGGGGAGTTGTTGTCAGAGCCTTAGCTCCGAGAAACAAGTCCTGGTTAGGCCAAAGGGGCGTAACAAGTACCACTTGATGCTCCTCTTCCCTGGCCTTGCACAGGACCAGTGCAATGAGGCTCACTGGGGGGAAGAGTACTTCCGCTTGTCCCGCGGCCAGCTGTGCACAAGGGCATCCGTGCCAAGGGTACCTCGGACAGTGAGTACCAAAGCGGACAATGGGTGGAGTCCGGGGAGGCAACAGGACCACCTGTGCCTGGCCGAACTGCTCCCAAATGAGCCGGCTGCGCTGGGATGGAGTCGCCATTCTCCGCGAGGCGTCGACTGACGAGAGAGCGCATCGGCTGTCTGGTTCAGGATGCCTGGGATGTGTGTGGCTTGCAGGGAACTGATCACCTGCTGACTCCAGAGGAGGAGGCACCGGGAGAGTCATGTTAGCTGCCGTGAGCGAATGCCACCAATGATATACGCCACAGCAGCTGTGCTGTCAGACCGGACCAGCACGTGCTTGCCCTGCACGAGAGGTTGTAGCCTCCTCAATGCAAGTAGCACAACCAACAACTCTAGGCAGTTGAAATGCCAACGCAGGCGGTGGCCCATCCACCGCCCAGACACTACGTGCCCATTGCACACGGCAACCCAACCCTACAGGGAGACATCCCTAAGGGGACCCCTGTCCGCAAGAAGGTCATGGGAGACCAGGGGGTTAGCGTGTGTCGGCAGAAAAGTGTGATGACCATACGCCTGCTGCCGGTGTGCCAAGCTCTCCAAGGAACTTGACTCTGTAGCCAGTGTTGGAGTGTGTGCATCGTATGTGCATCGACCCGAGGGGGACCACCCCCGCCGAGGATGCCATGTATCCCAGGAGCCTCTGAAATGTTTCAGGGGGACCGCTGACTGCCTGAGAGCTTCAGGCAGTTCAACACTGATCGGGTGCGATCTGTAGTAAGTCGCACTGCCTCTGGGAGGCCGCGAGGGCGCGGGCTTCCTCGAAGTGGGTATCGCGCCCCCTGCGGGGGGTGAGCGGGGCCGCTCATGAGGACAGAGTCGAGTTCCATACCGAGAAAGAGGACGCTCTGCACCGGGGAGAGCTTGCTCTTCTCAGTTGACCTGTAGCCCCACCGATCTAGGTGCCGGAGCACCAGGTCCCTGTGTGTACACAACAGATCTCGAGAGTGCGCCAAGCTGAGCCAGTCATCAAGATAGTTTAGTACTCGCACACCTCCTTCCTTAAGGGGAAGGAGGGCGGCATCCACGACCTTCGTAAAGACTCGTGGAGACAGGGACAGACCGAAGGGGAGGACCATGTAATGATATGCCCGTCCCTCGAACGCGAACCGTAGGAACGGCCGATGTCGAGGGAGGATCCAGACATGAAGTACGCGTCCTTCAGGTCGATTGCCATGAACCAGTCCTGACACCTGACGGACGCCAGGATGCGCTTCTGCGTGATCAACCTGAAAGGCAACTATTGAGTAGGTGCCTGTTCAGAACACACAGACCCAAGATAGGGCGCAACCCCCCACCTTTCTTGGGGACAATGAAGTACAGGCTGAAAAACCCGTTGAACATCTCGGCTGGTGAGACGGGCTCGATCACTCCCTTCACCAGAAGGGTGGCAACCTCGGCCCGAAGTATGAGATCATCCTAAGCTCTGACTGAGGTATATCGGATGCCCTGAACTTGGCGGGCGTGAGGCGACTGGATAGCCGAGATGCCGAGACCCCACATGCTATGGACAGGAGTCTAGGACGAGCCCCCCCCCCAGGTGGCCGCCGCCGCCTATGGGCACGAGTGCACCGAGCGGCATACTCCACCTGGGGGAGAACGACGTATCCTTCAGCTGTCTCAACCTCGAGGGAAGAGAGGGTGACAGAACTTTGTTTGACGTGAAACGTGCCGGAAAGGGGGCGTTCCAGGTCTTACTAAGTTCCTCATGCACTTCCGGTAAACACGGCACTGGGGGCGGGCGCGGCTTGGAGCTGCGCTCAAACTTGAGGCACCATGTAGCCAGCCGCGAGCGCCGGGAGAGGCAGTGCGGGCACTGCAACCCAACAGTCACGGCGGCCCGGGAAAGCATGGCTGACATTACGACATTTCGGTGGACCGTCTCCTGGGGAACGGTCAGACGAGCGAGACGAGCTGTGAACGGTCCGTGAGCCAGTGGCTGGTGGATTATCGCTCACAGTAATCCTCATATCACCCTCGGTGCTTGCCGTAGCGGACGGCAGGGCCGTAGTCCTGCCGCCACGGAACGGGGAGCAAACGAGGTGGTTTGACGCAACGTCTGAATCATCACCACCCGCAGTGCGGGCAGGACCCAGCGTACTGGAAGCAGGCATCGTGTCCGTCCCCCTCCTTGATGAGTGTGTTGCACCCATGAGAACAGCGGGACATGCCACGCTGGAGAAATTTTTCTTTTGGAAAGGAAATTTTGCTCGAACACCTCCGGAACTGCCGAGATGCCCAGGGGAGAGTCACTGCAGGAAGGGACCGTCCGCTGTCCGCGTCATAGATTCCAGCAGAAAAATTATCACCAAAGATCGTAGAGAATCTCATCAGATGCGTAGGCTCTGAAGAACAAAAGGTTAATGAATGAGCACGCCGGCTTCCTTCTTATACCTGGACATCCTGGGAGGAGTCCGGCATGAAAATTTCATTCGCCAATTTTCATTGGCCTTTTCTAAATACTCAGAAGATGATAGGTTCTCAAGACAAACCCCATTCTGTCGGTTCGACACAACGTCGAAAGACCGACAGAAAGGGAACTCCCAGCTACTCACTCATTGTTCTGTTCTGATTGCGTTGGCAGTGGTGCTGAATTAGCTGTTAGATCGATGTGACTTTTATGCATAAAAAGTCTCTTACCTCCTGCCCAACAATGTCTCATAAATCTAAGAGGAGAATATTGATGCCGGCTATGTGACGGTGACACAAAAGGGGGTACACAACAAGGCTGTGGAGGGTCATGAACAGTAATTTAAACTGGTGGTTTAACCCTGCATCCTGTCAAAGCTGACCTTTTGCCAACCCCAATGAGTGCCTCATTTCTCTCTGGCGTGAGTGAGTGAGCGAGCGAGCGAGCGAGTGAGAGAGAGAGAGAAAGAGAGCGAGATGGATGTATGAGGGATGTCAAATAGGGATGTTTACATGAAAAGGATTTACGTCATCAAAGCAAAAGCTGTTTTTTAGTAACCCTATCCTTTTTTATTCCCCCTCTATAACTATCTCGATTTATCCTCAATACACCTGCTTTTTTCCTGTATTACTGTTTTAAAAGCTGGCAAATTAATGTGTGGCCCAGATGCTGCCTGCGTGAATCCTGATCCGGGGGCGTTATTGACCCGCCTAGAAGCTAAGGCAACCTCCATTTGACACCCACCCACCTGCCGTTGACCTTAAGAGGACCCCTTTCGCTTACAGATGCACTGGCTTTCTTGCTCAAACACATGCGCGCACGCACGCACACACACACGTACATGTCTGGTTTACTATCTCCGTGGGGACAGTCCATAGGCGTAATGTTTTTTATACTGTACATTTTCACAATGACACAAATGGCTGACATCTTTGTCTTGCAAAGTAATGCTTGTTTTGTAGTCAACGATATACTATGTTCACACACTAAATACAAATAAAACTATGTATATGTATAGATATATATATATACAGTATATAGAGTTTGGTTCCAAAACGCTACATAAATTTTGATTAATTTGATTAAAAATGTGTTTTTTACAAAGAACGTGGCAAAATGAAAACCACTATTTTCTGTTTCAAAGTTTCACATAGCATCTTTAGGTTCTAGTAACATAAAAAATTCTAATCCAGATTTTGATTTTAAAAGATATATTATAAAAACGGATAATTTTTCCCCAAAATGAAACAAATCCATAACTTTTTTTTTCAAAATGCAATAAATCCATTGAATCAATATAAAAGTTACTTTTCATATTGAAACTATTGAAAATACACAACAAAGTGAGTTGATCCACATATAACAGCCTCCATATAACTCAATACAATACTAATCTTACATACTTTTTAAAGGGGCGATGAATTAAAATCACAATTTTAACCTGAGCTTTTGTTATATAAGAGGGAATCGTATTCACGCGAACATCATGTAAGTGTCAGAACTGAAAACGCCCTTGTTACTGAGATTACAACTGTTATTGACACCAGGCCCAGCGAACGCCAGGTTCTGGAATGCACCTGTCTATGATGACATTGATAGGTTGAACACCGCCTCCATAGAAAGAATATCAACGACTACTTCTCCAGCCCCGCCCACTGGTTCGCGCATGACATAACCAGTGGTGCAGAACCAGAAAGAGCGAGCAAGCAATAAACAAACATGTCGTTAACGATAGCTAAATATTGTGCCATCCCAGGTTGTGGAAGAATACAGCCGCTGCATAAACTTCCTTCGGATTCCGATATTAGGGATGCAGGGTTAAAGTTTATTTTTAAAGACGTTCCAGCTCATGTGGGAAAAACATGGAGCGTTTGTTCGTTTCATTTCTCCGAGGATTCCTTCGTGAACAAGGCACTGGATTTGTAGAGAGACTAAAATTAAAAAGCAGTGCTGTGCCGTCCATATTGCATCCGATAGGAATGGCGCAGCAATCTTATGTGAGTAAAACATTTTTGTACTATGCGTCACTATTGCTTTGTTATTGATCTCTTGATCTATGCAGAGGTTGTCTGTGATCTTAAGCCCGTGCGAATCGGGATCTCTGTGATTTGGCGGGCTCATATATCATTTTTAAAGGTTTTATCCACCGTTTGCGAATAATGGAGGCTGTTTGAAGTGTTTTGGTATTATTTCGGGTGCTGGGTGATATCCATAAGTTACCGGGAGTCTCCCGTTTGTTTATTTATCATGGAAACTCGTAACATTTGAGACCCGCGATCGCGGTGACCTTTTGTCGGGTTCGTGATCACGGGTCTCAAATGCTCAACTCAACTCAACTTTATTTATATAGCGCTTCTTACAATTTTCATTGTTACAAAGCAGCTGTACATAAGACATATTGACTATAAGCAAAACAATTAAAGTTGTACCTGCTAAAACAAGAAAAAGTTGAAAACACAGAAGACAGACATACCCACATACAAAACACTCCACACACACAATATGCACACGTAGTAACACACATAGACATAGACACACACACACGGACGCGCACGCACACACAATCACACGTACACAGACAAGTACGCGCACACACACAGACACGCACGCACACGCATGCACAAACACACGCTCAGTGAGAGCACACATTTAAGATAAAGGAGAGAGAAGCAAAGGTCAAATATAACAGACTATACATTCCTATATGCAATATTAATTAAGTAAAACTTTAAAATTCTAAAGCAGCCCCCCCGGCCACGCAAATAGTGCAAAAAACAGTATGCAAACGGTGGCGAGGAACCCAAAATTCTAATCGAGAAAAAAAACCTCAGGAGAACCCAGGCCCAACCAGGGGATTCCAGTTCCCCTCTGGCAAATGCTGCTGCCTCTGCACAAGCTCCAGAGAGCTTGCACAACAAGGCTAAATAAAATAAATAAACGTACTAATAAGGTAAATTATAGTTTAAGATTATCATTAATAATCTAATAAAATTTGAAATTTTGTGGTGAAGACGTGTTGTCACGGAATACGTGGCGAGAACCCAAATGCAGGCAGGCAAAGACGGGGTTAACAAAACACTTTATTCACAAGACAAAAAGACAAAGCAAACACCCACGATGGGGATATAAACAAGAAAACAAGATAACAGGAAGCAGACAGGATGTAGACTAACTAAGACTAAACTAAAATAAACAACACTGGACAAAAGCTAAACTAAAGACTTACTAAACTCAATTTGACAGGGGTTTTCACAGACAACAGGAACACAGCGCACATGGCAGACGAAAGGCACTCGACGAAACCATACACAACGTAATACACAAGCACAGGACAATGAAACATGAGGGTATATAAAGGGAAGACAAACGAGGGATAATTAACACAGGGCAGGTGTGGGTAGTAAAACACTCAAGGATAACAAGGAAACGATAGGAGCGGGGCCAATGACGAGACACTGGAGAGAACGCATAATATTGTCAAAAGGACAATAATATGTTTCTCTCCACACATAACCAAAAGCTTTGTCATGGCTCTGCTACAGCACCATGAAAAACATGACTAAATGAAGCAGAGCCATGACACGTGTCAGGTGACCGCGTCCTTCTTTATCCAGCTCTGTCATCTCAGCTCTTGTCAAGTCACCGCTTCCCATTCTCCGCTCTACCATCAGGTCAGGCCATGAACTGAATTCTGCTCGCTGTGGTATCCTTGGAACAATGAGACAAGACTGGCTGAGAGTAGAGTACTGTTCTGCACTCTTTGATGCAACAAGTACATCAGTTGTGTTTTTGGTTACGGTTGATCTAACTAATGCAGCCTAAACCCTCAGAGGATTTATATTATGGATGTGTAGTGTATGCAAGATTAAAAAGATGCGTCTTTAGTCTAGATTTAAACTGACAGAGTGTGTCTGCCTCCCGGACAGTGCAGGGAAGACTATTCCAAAGTATAGGCGCTAGATAGGAAAAGGATCTACCACCTGCACTTGATTTTGAAATTCTAGGTATTACCACAAAATGCGAAACATACAACGGATTGTATACAATTAGTAATTGCTAACGTTACTGAAACAGTGGAGAGATATTTACGTTTATCCAGATGGAGAGCTAACTAAAGTAAACACACAAGAACAGTTTCTCATGCAAATTGAATCAAATTAGACCCAAATAGACAGTCTTAAAGAACCTGTAGAGTTCTGTTCTTACCTTAACTCGGTGCACATAGGAGCATCACGTTGCAAAAAAGTCTGTGACTGGTGAAGTTATGAGTTCATTATCGCAGCCGCGGAGCCTCTTTCTTTGTCTTTTTTTCCAAAATAAAAGCCTTAATTATATCTTAGCACAGTCTAGTCACAAGGTTACATATTTTGCTTCCGTTTTAACGTGCAACGTCAGTAAAGAGCTTTAGCGTAATGATTGACATTACCCCGAGTCAATGAACATTGGGGGGCACACAGGGTGGCCAATCAGATTACAGGGGTGGCGGGTGCCACCATGGAAGCCCCGCCACTGGGTCAGACACCAATAGCAGATCATTTGTAACTCTGATCAAAGCAGTCTCTTTACTGTGACATGCTCTAAATCCAGACTGGAATTCTTCATTGATGTCATTCCTTTGGAGGAAGGGGCATAATTGAGTCGAAACTACTTTTTACAGAACTTTAGATATGAAAGGTAGATTCAATATAGGCCTGCAGTTCCCTAGTTCCCTAGGGTCGAGTTGGGTTTTTTTGACAAGGGGCCTTAAAACAGCCACCTTATATACTTTAGGCACATGTCCTAATGTCAGAGATGAGTTCATAATACCAAGAATAGGATCTATAATTTCTGGGAGCATCTCTTTCAGTAGATTTGCAGGTATAGGGTCTAGCATGCATGTTGTTGATTTAGATGATCTAATAATTTTAGACAGCTCATCTTGATCTACGGCAGGGGTGTCAAACTCGATTTCATCCCGGGCCACATCAGTATTATGGTTGCTCTTAAAGGGCCGGTTGTAACTGTAAGACTATATAAATGTATCCACTCTTTTATCACACTGCATAATTACATCTGCATTTAATTACTCCTTTTGGTAATAACTCAATTAATACCCAGTTTTGACAGTAAAAGACCAGTAAAATAAAGTGTATTCAAGTGTACAACTATTGTACAGTTTATTAACCAGCACAAACCATTGCATTTATTTATTTATTAGATATTATTTATTATAATGATCTTGCTTGGTCTATAAACACCATGCACTGTGCTGTGTTTTACCTTTCTGTGTTTTTCTTATTTGCTCCTGTAAAGCTGCTTTGGAACAATGCACATTGTGAAAAGCGCTATATAAATAAAATTGAATTGAATTGAATTAAAATAAATGATATGTTTCTGTATGAACACGTAGTCGGTCTGCATAGTGTTTCTTGACAAGCTAACATTTTTAAACGCCTTTCTGGTCAGGGCACACTTGCTCACATATCTTCAGCATACACTGCTTTAAAAATGTACCTTCTGAAAAACACTTGGTAACTCGGGCGATTTCTTCAGCCACAATAAAGCTGGCTTTCATGGCTGCATCACTTTTTGCAGAAACATTTGCAAACAAATTCTGCCAAAAATGTAAGTTTTTTTCAAGTCTTGTACCTTTTGTTGCTTTTCTAGGTGGCTAAGGTTAGCATACTTTGCTCCGTGTTTGGTTTCTAAGTGCCGACGTAAATTGTACTGTATTCTTTGAGCACAGCCACCCTTGTTGAAAAAAACAGTATATCCTGGGTTAGGTATGTTTTGATGCTGGTTGGACCATCTTAAACCAGCTATGGACCAGCACATGACCAGCTAAAGACCAACTAAACCAGCACAAACCATCATCAAAACATACCAAACAAGCATATGCTGTTTTTTTAACAGGGATGGCCTCCTGGCAAAGACGACACACCGGCTTGTTTCCATTAAGCACAAACATGTATTTGCTTTCCCATCCCTCTTGAAATAGCCTCCCCTCTGCATCAATTTTTCTTTGTTTGACACGATGTGTCTAATTAATATATATATATACATATATGTCATGGCTCTGCTTCCTTAGTCATGTTTTTCTTGGTCCTGTAGCAGAGCCATGACAAGGTCTTTGGTTATGTGTGGAGAGAAACATATTGTTGTTCGTTTTGACAATAATATACGTTCTCTCCAGTGTCTTGTCATTGGCCCCATTCCTCTCGTTTCCTTGTGATCTTTCCCTGAGTGTTTAATGTCCCACACCTGCCCCGTGTAATTATCCCTCGTTTGTCTTCCCTATACATACCCTCTTGTTTCTTTGTCTTGTGCTCTTGTATTGCGTTGTGCTGGATTGTGTTCGTGTTCCTGTGCTTACCCGTGTTCCTGTTCCTGTGCTTACCCGTGTTCCTGTTCCTGTGCTTACCCGTGTTCCTGTTCCTTGCCTGTTCGTGTTTTGTGAGTTTTGTGCCTTGTATTATTTAAGACGTTTGGTCGTGTCCTTGAGTTTAGTTTATTTGTCTTGTTTTCATTTTGCCGATGTCCTGTCAGCAGTCGTGCGGCGCATCCGTCCGGTGCAGCCGGCATCCAGTCCGGTGCAGCCGGCTCCAGTCCGGTGCAGCCGGCTCCAGTCCGGTGCAGCCGGCTCCAGTCCGGTGCAGCCGGCTCCAGTCCGGTGCAGCCGGCTCCAGTCCGGTGCAGCCAGCCGCGTCCAGTCCGGTGCAGCCGGTCCAGTCCGGTGCAGCGGCATCCAGTCCGGTGCAGCCGGCATCCAGTCCGGTGCAGCCGGCATCCAGTCCGGTGCAGCCGGCGTCCAGTCCGGTGGTCCAGCCGGCGTCCAGTCCGGTGCAGCCGGCATCCAGCCGGTGCAGCCGGCGTCCAGTCGTGTCCAGTCCGGTCAGTCGCAGTCCGTGTCAGCGGTCCAGTCCGTGTCAGCGGTCCAGTCCGGTGACCAGCCGGCGTCCAGTCCGGTGATCCAGCCGGCGTCCAGTCCGGTGATCCAGCCGGCTCCAGTCCGGTGATCCAGCCGGCGTCCAGTCCGGTGATCCAGCCGGCGTCCAGTCCGGTGATCCAGCCGGTGCGTCAGCAGCCGATCCGCTCCCAGCCGGCCTTCCAGCCGGCGTCAAGCCTGTCCAGCCGGCCTTCCAGCCGGTCTTCCAGCCGGTCCCTAGTCCGGCAGCCAAGCCGGCCCCGGGGAGACCCCCAGGGTCAAGGACTGTCCCCCCCAGACTCCTCCTAAGTCCCTTTGGACTACGCACCTCAGGTGCAGCCGGGGACTGGACTTCTCCCCACCCCCATGGACTGCCCCCTATGGGCTCTGGTTTGGCCCCTCCCCCCCTCCCATGTTTGTTGTTTTTATTGTCTCACCCTAGTCCCTTTGTTTTTGTCTTGTCTGCCTCTTATTCTGTTCTCCATGTTTTGTCTGGTCTTGTCTTTGTCTCAGTCTTCCTTGTCTTGTCCGTCTACCCCTTGGTGAGCACCTGGAGGTGCTCATTAAAGGGGGGGCTTCTGTCATGGCTCTGCTTCCTTAGTCATGTTTTTCTTGGTCCTGTAGCAGAGCCATGACAAAGTCTTTGGTTATGTGTGGAGAGAAACATATTGTTGTCCGTTTGACAATAATATACGTTCTCTGC
>NC_079891.1:10986067-11073500 GCF_024868665.1 Triplophysa rosa | reverse complement strand
TGTTTGTGATCCACTGGCGATGTTCATTGTACAGTGACACAACACTATTGGGGGCTACACTGTGATCTAGCTCCACCCAATATATATCTGCATCCTCCTGTTCTCCACAGGTGGTCAACATCCACTGGCTGTCTGTAGTGTGACCTGACAGAGAGCAATTTGTTTCCACACCGTCTGGGAATCTTACTATTACTCCCTCAGCGGAACATAGTATACTAGCTCCTAATTTAATCAATAAATCTCTGCCTAGGAGGGGGATGGGAGCATTGCAAGAGTACAGAAACGAGTGCGACAATGTCTGATTGGCGACTTTCACTCTCAACAATTTGGTCATAGGCCATTTTTCCACCCCACCAGAGAACCCCATTACTCCCACTGTGCGATTTGTCAGATCACTATTATCAATTGTGCCCTTAGTTACAGTAGAGTATGTGGCCCCAGTGTCCACCAGAGCCTGTAGTGGTCGATCACTCACCACTATCTCCATGAGAGGTTCGGCCATTCCTCTCACGGTGGTTCTCTGTGGGCCCCTTCAACATTCCTCCGCCCCACCCTCCGGGCCCCATGTTGGGTGCATAGGCGCCTGTAGGTTGGAGGGTGACGGGAAGTGTTGCCCCGGGTTGTGTGGGGTCTGTGGTCCCCTGCCCTGACCACCGGAACCACCTCCTCGGGGACCCCATCCCCCCGCAGGTGGACCGTTGTATTGGCCTTGAGTCTGTGACCCATTTCGTGTACAATTCCTTGCCCAATGTCCATTTTCACCGCACATGTAACATTGTGTCCCGCTCTGCCCCCCTCTCCCTCGTCCTCCCTGTCTGCCTCTGTTTCCTCTCCAGTGGGATCCCTGCCTGTGATTTGTTCCTTGGCCCCATGATGGGGTCATGTGCTGCTGTACTTGTGGTGGTCCCCCGAAGGGTGAACCACTATATGGGGGCCCTTCATATGGATCTCTGGGGTGGTCATGCTGTGGCATTTGTCTAGCCTTTTTTGTCACACCTTCGCCCTTTGCTTTTTCTAACTGTAGCTTTAACAGCTGTGTTTTTACCTTATCAAGCTCTTCCTCTTCCTTAGTGGTCTTATCGACTGCCCTGTCAGTGTGGTGCACCAGGTGCCTTTCCCACACGTCGTTACTGGCTACTGGGATGTCTGGGTTATTTTCCATTGCTTGTTTTACTCCATTAGGGGCGCCTGTCATTACTGCTGTTCTAAATATGTCTCGTGTCACGGGGTTGTTTAAACTGTTTTCCTCCACCATTTGTTCCCACTCAGCAGCACAACGGAAGTAATAGGCTGCTCCAGTCTCACCTGGTTTAATGCGGAATTTTATATTCTGGTACACAGTTGGTGGCACGGGATATAGTCGACGAAGAGTTTGGCTTACAGCAGTGCTTACTCTGGTAAATGGTGTCTCATTTGCAACATACGTAGTATTTGCATCAAGCTCTAAATTTTGCATTTGTGAGGCCGTCAATATCTGTCCCAACAGGCACCTTAAATCACCCAAAGCCAATACAGTCCCATGGCTTAACGCTGTTAATTTGCTCAGCCATCTGCTTTAATTCAACAACCTCTTTGTGTAGTTTCTCCATTGAATCGGTAATGTCATCTACGTCTACATCCATTTCTCCCCCATTAATCGTCATCACTACCTGCTGTTTGGGCGGTTCGTATGGAGGGGGATGGCTTAATGCTGGGTATAATGAGGTTGGGTTGAGCTTTTCTGAGGGCGGAGCAGAGGGGGTAGTCTGAGCACTTCCTGTATTCTCTTCCTTTTTCTCTCCGACTTTTGTACTGTTCACATCTTCTCCTCTCTGTTTCCCACCCGCTGTCTTTCCTGCACTAAGTGCTGTAGCTGTCATTGCTAGTCTGGTCCACATACGCAATCTTTTCGTAAGCTCTTCTCCTTCACCTATATGTCTGCTTGATTTATACCACTTCACTTTATCTTTTTCTTCCTGATGTCTTTGTAACCTACAATGTGCTCTTCTCTCCATGTCTCTAATTTTGGGTGCTAGGGGAATCTTCACATTTTCTTTACTGTCCCACCCATAATCAACACGTAATGTCTCCCAACATTTATTAATTTCTTTCTGCTTTTTTCTGTCTTTTGGTTCTGCCTGTGCTAATAACATATTGTAACATTTTGCCACTGCACCAATACTGGCGGACACCCATTATTCGTCGCATTCTTTCTGAAATGCGGCCATTTTACGCACAAATTCTATTCACAGTTTGCAAAAATTATACAGTATCTTTTTCACACAGTTAAGTCAGTTTTCACATTAATTTTCACATCAGCAATTGCATTCACTTTTCAAAACATTCAAACATATAACAGACAATTCTTGGAATATTCCTTTATGAGTTCGCCGACTCAAAGGGATTTATTTCACCCTGGCCTTTTTCGTCCCAGACGCGATTACCACAACGCAATTTATGAGTTCCAAACTCAAAGGGTTTTTATTACCCTGGCCTTTTTCTTGTCCCAGACGCGATTACCACAACGCATTTATGAGTTCCAAACTCAAAGGGTTTTATTACCCTGGCCTTTTTGTCACAGACGCGATTACCACAACGCACAAAATAAGAATTCATTCCCGGGATCTCAATCGCATTGGACCCAGTCTCTAATTTCTTCAATTCTTATACTATTACTTTTTAAATCTGATTTCTCAAACTTCTTTTATAGTTTACTTTTACTCACTCGGAATGTTCATCAAGATTCTAACACAGCAATTTAGGTATATTCAATAGCAGAATTTTGAATAACAGGCTTCTGCTTTACCTTTTTATCTTTAGGTCGACCTGTGTGTTGAACATGAATCCGTTCCGACTGTCTCGCACAAAATTGGCAAAAATGCCTTCGTCTCCGTCAAATCACGTCACGGGTCACCAATTGTTGGACTTAAATGGTCAGTTGTGCAAAAATTTGCACGAGAGACGTTCTCCAAAATTTAACAGAAGTTTTATTATCAGATGTAAAAAGGTAACAAAGCTTTGGGTTGTCAGTCACTCTCCACACTCTCTCAAAAGCCAACAACCCTCAGCACACATGTCAATAGTATTTATAGGTATGTATCGTCGTTCTTTTTCTGTTCCTCTTTTCTTGTCTCTGGGCAGATCCTTTCCATGGCAACCAATCAGGACAGCATTAGTTCCTCCCTTCTGACTCCATACTCTTCTTGTATCTTAAAAATCGAAAAGCACATTTATGCCACATCACACAGGATGTTCTCTGTGGTTTCAACCCCCCACCTTCTCTTTCTACACCAGTGTTTTTCCACTCCATGCTCTAACATTATTTATATAAGCATTCCTGTAACCTTTAATAAGTAAAATATTAAACATAATCATGAATAGAGTAAAAGTAATAAAAGTAACAGAAAGACAATCAGTATATTTTCCATAGAGCGCTGACTGCCATAGTCTTGTTCTGTTTGTCTAAGTCTTAGATATCGCCTAGTCTTGCTTTTGTTGTTGTAGTGTCCAGTGCTTTTGCTCTTCGCATTTTTTCCTCTGTGTCCCTCAGTGTTCTCTGGTGTCTCGGATCTCCCGTTCTCCTCCCTGGTTCTGGAAAGAGTTCTGCAGACAGATCGGGGCCTCTACGAGTCTGTCTTCCGGTTTCCATCCTCAGACCAATGGGCAGTGTGAGCGAGCCAACCAGGATCTCGAACGCAGACTCCGCTGTTTAACGTCACAGAATCCCAGTTCCTGGAGCCAACAGCTCTCCTGGATTGAATACGCCCACAACTCCCTTCCGGTATCCTCCTCAGGTATGTCCCCTTTTGAATGTTCTGTGGGTTACCAACCTCCCTTGTTTCCCTCTCAGGAACTCGATGCTGCAGTCCCTTCTGCTCTGGCCTTCATTCAGCGTTGTCGCCGCACCTGGACGAGGGCCAGAGAGGTTCTGGCCCGAACCTCCCAGAAGACCAAAGCAGCAGCCGATCGCCACCGGTCTTCTCCTTCGGCCTACGTGTGTGGTCAACGGGTATGGTTATCCACCATGAACCTGCCTCTCCGGGTGCCCTCTCGCAAGTTGGCTCCGAGGTTCATTGGACCATTCCGCATCACCAAGGTGGTTAACCCGGTGGCCGTCCGGCTCAAGCTTCCCCCGACTCTTGGTCGAGTCCACCCTGTTTTTCATGTTTCCAGGGTCAGAGGGGGAGGTGTCGCAGCACTTTACAATAACTCTCTTAGCATTTCCCAGAAGTCGAACTCTAAATATAATTCTTTTGAAGTCATGGTTCTTCATGTTTCAACACCTAATACTAAAGATAAAACACTTTTTAAATTGATTCTAGCTATTGTATATAGGCCTCCAGGGCACCACACAGATTTTATTAAAGAATTTGGTGGGTTCTTATCAGAACTAGTACTGGCCGCAGATAGACTCCTTGTCGTTGGTGACTTTAACATCCACGTAGATAACGTTACAGATGCCTTAGGAATGGCTTTCAAAGACACTCTTAACCCCATGGGCTTAGTCAACATGTGTCAGGACCCACTCACCTTCGTAATCATACTTTAGATTTAATACTGTCTTACGGTATAAATGTGGACGACGTTAAAATCCTTCAGCAGAGTGAAGACATTTCGGATCATTATCTGGTATTATGTTTGCTTCACTGGCCTACGGCTGCAAATAAAACTCATTGTTACAAATATGGTAGAACAATAACTTCAACTACCAAAGATGCGTTTCTCGATAATCTGCCCGAATTGTCTCAAATCATGAGAAATAACGTTGAAGATCTTGACATTACCACTGAAAATTTTAATTCCACCTTCTCGGTAACGCTAGACAAAGTTGCTCCACTACGTTTAAAGAAGATTAAAAATGGCAGCCCCACACCGTGGTATAATGAACACACTCAGGCTCTAAAGAAAGCGGCCCGAAAAATGGAGCGCAACTTTAAGAAAACTAAATTAGAGGTATTTCGTACAGCATGGAAGGATAGTATTCGAAAATACAGGAAAGCCCTAATAAACTTCTAGATCCGCCTACTTTTTCATCACTAATAGAAGAAAACCAGCACAACCCTAGGTTTTTATTTAACACGGTGGCTAAATTAACAAAAAATAAATCGTCAGTGACTTCTGATCCTGTATATCAGCATAGCAGTGATGAATTTATGAACTACTTCACATATAAAATCCAAGATATTAGAGAAAAAATTATAACAATGCAATCAGAAGTGAAACCCGCTGAACAAACTAACTACAGCGCCCTTAAGGAGAAAATGCAATTATTTTATACCGTAGATCAAGATGAGCTGTCTAAAATTATTAGATCATCTAAATCAACAACATGCATACTAGACCCTATACCTACAAATCTACTGAAAGAGATGCTCCCAGAAATTATAGATCCTCTTCTTGGTATTATTAACTCATCTCTGACATTAGGACATGTGCCTAAAGCATATAAGGTGGCTGTTATAAGGCCCCTTGTCAAAAAACCCCAACTCGACCCTAGAGAACTAAGGAACTACAGGCCTATATCAAATCTACCTTTCATATCTAAAGTTCTGGAAAAAGTAGTTTCAACTCAATTATGCTCCTTCCTCCAAAGGAATGACATCAATGAAGAATTCCAGTCTGGATTTAGAGCATGTCACAGTACAGAGACTGCTTTGATCAGAGTTACAAATGATCTGCTATTGGCGTCTGACCGAGGTTGTATCTCGTTATTGGTGCTGCTAGACCTTAGTGCTGCATTCGACACCATTGACCACAGCACACTCCTACATAGACTCGAAAATTACTGTCGGCATTAAAGGAATAGCTTTGAAATGGTTTAAATCTTATTTATCCGACCGTTTTCAATTTGTAGCAATAAACAATGAGGTGTCACGCAAATCGCAAGTCCAGTACGGTGTACCACAGGGCTCAGTCTTAGGGCCTCTGCTCTTCGCATTATACATGCTACCTCTAGGAGATATAATAAAGCGACACGGAGTTAGCTTTCACTGTTATGCTGATGATACTCAACTTTATATTTCCTCGAAGCCTCATGAAACACAGCAGTTCCATCGAATAATGGAATGCATAGTCGATATAAAAAACTGGATGAGTAACAACTTTTTATTACTGAACTCGGACAAAACGGAAGTGTTACTTATTGGACCGAAAACTGCTATAAGTAACAACCAAGAATACTGTTTAACTATTGACGGATGTTCCATAAAACCCTCGTCGTCAGCAAAGAATCTTGGCGTTCTATTCGATAGTAATCTGTCATTTGAGAGCCACGTCGCCAACACCTGTAAAATTGCGTTTTTCCATCTTAAGAATATATCTAAACTACGTCATATGCTGTCAATGTCAGATGCAGAGAAGTTAATTCATGCATTCATGACATCAAGACTAGATTACTGTAATGCACTGTTAGGTGGTTGCCCTGCAGGCTTATTACAAAAACTCCAATTGGTCCAAAACGCGGCAGCTCGAGTTCTTACACGTACAAAAAAGTATGAACATATTAGCCCGGTTCTGTCAACCTTGCACTGGTTACCTATAAAGCATCGCGTTAACTTTAAAATCTTGCTTATTACCTATAAAGCCCTACATGGTTTAGCTCCTCAGTACTTGAATGAACTCCTTTTGTATTACAGTCCTTCACGTGCATTACGCTCTCAGGCGTCCTGTCAGTTGGTAATACCTAGAATTTCAAAATCAAGTGCAGGTGGTAGATCCTTTTCCTATCTAGCGCCTAAACTTTGGAATAGTCTTCCCTGCACTGTCCGGGAGGCAGACACACTCTGTCAGTTTAAATCTAGACTAAAGACGCATCTTTTTAATCTTGCATACACTACTCTTCCATAATATAAATCTTTAGAGGGTTTAGGCTGCATTAGTTAGATCAACCGGAACCAAAAACACAACTGATGTACTTGTTGCATCAAAGAGTACAGAACAGTACTCTACTCTCAGCCAGTCTTGTCTCATTGTTCCAAGGTTACCACAGCGAGCAGGATGCAGTTCATGGCCTGACCTGATGGTAGAGCGGAGAATGGGAAGTGGGGACCTGACAAGAGCTGAGATGATAGAGCTGGATAAAGAAGGACGCGGTCTCTTGACATGTCTTCACCACAAAACTTCAAATGCTATTAGATTATTAATGATAATCTTAAACTATAATTTATTTTATTATTAAGTTTATTTATTTTATTTAGCCTTGTTGTGCAAGTTCTCTGGAGCTTGTGCAGAGGCAGCAGCTTTTGCCAGAGGGGAACTGGAATCCCCTGGTTGGGCCTGGGTTCTCCTGAGGTTTTTTTTCTCGATTAGAGTTTTGGGTTCCTCGCCACCGTTTGCATACTGTTTTTGCACTATCTGCCTGACCGGGGGGGCTGCTTTAGAATTTTAAAGTTTTACTTAATTAATATTGCATATAGGAATTTATTATCTGTTATATTTGACCTGTGCTTCTCTCTCCTTTATCTAAATGTGTGCTCTCACTGAGCGTGTGTGTGTGTGCGTACTTGTCTGTGTACGTACGTGTGTGTGTGTGTGTGTGTGTGTGTGTGTGCGGTGTGTGTGTGTGTGTGTGTGTGTCTCTGTGTCTCTGTGTCTGTGTGTGTTGGTGCGTGTGCGTGTTGTGTGTGTGAAGTGTTTTGTGTGTGTGTGTGTCTGTCTTCTGTGTTTTCAAACTTTTCTTGTTTTTGCAGGTACAACTCTGATTGTTTTGCTTGTAGTCATTGTGTCTCATGTACAGCTGCTTTGTAACAATGAAAATTGTAAAAGCGCTATATAAATAAAGTTGAGTTGAGTTGAGTTGAGTTGAGTTGAGTTGAGTTGAGTTGAGTTTTCTTGTCTTTTGTCAGACCGTTGCGTGTTAAATGTCAGCGCTGACTGCCATAGTCTTGTTCTGTTTGTCTAAGTCTTAGATATCTCCTAGTCTTGCTTTTGTTGTTGTAGTGCTCCAGTGCTTTTGCTCTTCGCTATTTTTTCCTCTGTGTCCCTCAGTGTTCTCTGGCGTCTCGGACCTCTGTTCTCCTCACCTCCCGGCACCTCCTCACAAGGGATCACCTCTATCATCCGGATTTTTGCCAGCGGGTCGAGACTGCTCCCCGCTGAGCATCTGGGGTAGTCAAAGTTCCTGTCCGGATTCTGTTACTGATTCTTCCGTGAGTACCGTTGGGTCGAGCTCTCTCCCCACGGGCTCACGAGGTACCTGTGGTCAGCGAGTTTGGTGATCTGTTGTGGGCATTCATATAATAAAGACCTTTTCTCCCGCTATTGAGTCTCCTAACCTTTTGTTCCTCTCCGAGTCATGACAAGACAGGACCGATTTTGGACCTTTTTAGAAACTGTCAATTTCAGACACGTCAACTTTAAGACATAATTGCTTGCCTTACACGATGTTACACAATGGGTGTGTGATTATATTAAACGCAGGCTTATATATACGCTTACAATAAGCAGATACACATCTAATAATAAACATCCAGAAGATGACAAATTTGGACGTCCAGGGACGAGCAGACAAGACGTGGAAATCACGGCCAGGTGACGTCAAAGACGTCAGTTCAACTTTCATTTTGGAACTATTTTTCAGCCGTGTCTGTAGTTCTGACTGTAGTTCAATACTCAGTATCACTGCATACTGTACATAAAGTTCCAAAAGTTAATCTGTCAAAAGCAGTGTGTGTCAAAAGAGTTTGTCTAACATTAATTTCATAGCAGCAGCTATATAAGGCTGCATCATTTAATTATGATTATTTGTACTGATAATAAATCAGTCATAATCCATGACATTGTGGAGGCAAAGAACCAGCTGATGGAAAGCAGAGTTAATCTTGTTTGATACTGTAATACCACAGTCTATCAGAATACTCAGTTCTGTTTGATTGGAATTTTAAGGTGTATTATACTTATACGTTATCTAATGTTTAGAATGCTAGTGGAATTTAGTAATATCATTTGTTTTCTGTTTAGTTTCTATTTACCCACTATTGTATTGATGTCTTGTTTTTTAGGAAGGAATTATTTCGTCAACAGAGCCACCTCACTGGATGGTAAAGACTTTCCATGTCTAACGCGATATCGGTATCAAACCGTCACGAAAACCCCCTCGAAGGGCAGAGCGTGGCGTTACGTCAGGGTTCTCAACTCTGGCCCGCGAGATCCATTTTCCTGCCGAGATTAGCCCCAACTCTGATAAAACACACCTGTACAAGCTAATCAGTGTCTCTAGGAACAGACGCGTTCAACTGCTGCAGGGCTATGCAAATTGTGTGGCATATTTTATTAAAGTACCGCGAGAGCGATTCAAGTGCCGACTGCTCCGTATGGATCTGAATCACTCTCGCGGTACTTTAATTCGATACGCCACGCAATTTACGCAGCCCTGCTGCATTTGAACGCGTCTCCTTCCTAGAGATGCTGATTAGCTTGTAGAGGTGTGTTTTAGAGTCTATTTAAAAATAGATATAAAAAGTATATTTGATTGTATTTTTAATATATTTTCTTTTTCAATAGTACATTGCAAATATACTATCAAAAAATTTTACTAACTTTAAATATATAAAAATTGTATTACCACCATGCTTTTACCTATTTTTACAATTCAACTTTTAACACACTTTAAAATAATTGTGTATGCTCTGCACAGAAGGCTACTCTTGTAATTGTGATTTAAGTAATTTAATAAATTTATACATAATGTCACAGAGAGGTCCAATGTATAAACATCAATCCATGACTAATTTTATACCAACAGCACACCATACGAACACAAGAAAACGTCTTGGTTATGGATGTAACCTCAGTTCCCTGATGGAGGGAACGAGATGTTGTGTCAAGCCAACAGATGGGGTTCGCTCTTGAGAACCTATCAACTTCTGACTAGTTTAGAAAAGGCCAATGAAATTGGCGAATGAAATTTGCATGCCGGACTCCGCCCCCGGATATCCGGGTATAAAAGGGAGACGGCGTGCTGCATTCATTCACCTTTTGGTCTGAGGAGCCTGAGCATCCCTCGACAGCTGAGGCGGGCGGCCAGCGTTGTGGCAAGAAGGACACAACGTCTCGTTCCCTCCATCAGGGAACTGAGGTTACAACAGTAACCAAGACGTTCCCTTTCTGACGGTCTCTCGACGTTGTGTCGAGCCGACAGATGGGGTTCCTATGGAAAACGCCACAGCGCTGTGCCGCGTCACAATCTCCAGCGGAGCGACGCTGACTGGCCTGGGCGAGTCAGACGAGCGCTAGCGCCAAATTGTAACCGTCCAGTGGAGAGGTAGGGGTCCCAGAGCTTTTGAAGAAAAGGTGGGAAGCCCCTGCCACCGGCCGTCACGGCCGGAGGCCTTGATTCTCTTACAGCGAGAAGCCGCCTGGCACCGTAAGGGCCACTGGGTAAGCATTAATCCCCCCGGGGGAAAAACGCTACAGAGACCACTACCTACCATAGGGAGGAATTAGTGGAGACACCACATGGTCTCACCATCAGGCGAGAACTCATGGGAAAATGTGCGGACTGAAGGAGTTAACCGCAAGGTGGGAGTCCACCTAGGGAGGTCATGGGTTACCGAGGTGGGAACCATTCATGAGGATACAACAGACGGAACCGCCCACTGGGGGGGTTACCACATCTGGAGCACTAGGTCCGGTTAGAGCTATGTGGTAGATAACTCAACTGTTACCCAGCCTAAGGGGGCAGGGCTGCTCTGCCCAGGCTGTCCCCTGGAAGGGTGCTTAGTGATGGATGGAATGCCTGTTCTTTACCCGAGGGGAAAGAAGGGAGGCGTAAATAGCCGCCGATCCCCCTAGAGGAAGGGGGAAGGGCTTTCGCAGGCGTACGCCCTACCAGCTGCCGGTCCTACACCTTGCCAGGATGCGGGCTGACACCGGTTCCACGCGTAGTTTGTAGAACCTCACAAAGGTGATGGGCGTAGCCCAACCCTGCATCTCTGCAGATGTCTGCCAGAGAGGCGCCCTGAGCCAGTGCCCATGAGGAGTGTGCCTCACTCCTAATGGGCAGGGGCAATCTTGAGATCGGTCTGCCGTAGCGACGGCATCCACGATCTAGTGCGCCAGCCTCTGTTTGGAGACAGCCCTCCCCTTCTGCTGACCTCCAAAACAGACAAAGAGCTGCTCAGAGCTTCTGAAGCTCTGCGTGCAGTCCAAGTAGAGGCGCAGTGTGCGTACTGGACACAACAAGGATGGGGTTGGGTCTTCCTCCCCGGTGGGGAGTGCCTGCAGGTTCACCACCTGGTCTCCCGGGAGAGTGGTGGGAACTTTGGGCATGTAGCTGGGACGGGGTCTCAGGATAACGTGAGAATCATCGGGCCCGAGTTCTTTGAATTCATTCATAAAAGTAATGTTACAGATGACAACAAGATGCTCTCTATCTTCTCTACGAAGTTCTTGTATGTTCATAAAGTTAACTTATATGCTAATAAATATTCATAAACCTGTCTGTGGAGTGCAATGCTAACAATTTACACAACTGATTTGTTTGCAGCAAACATTTCATCACAGAGGTGGAGGCAGAAAGTAGATGATAGGTGGGCCTGTAAAATTGTGGGTGGGCCGAAAATAATTTGCATCTCCCTTTCTGTCCTATTGTGGCATCAAATGCAATTCACTAAAATGTTGGTATACCAAGTTCAATTGACGTTATTCAATTTAAGAACATACGTGCTTGTAGTATGTAGCCTAGGCTATAGAACGACGGATAAGAAAAAAACTGTACCCACCAACCGATTTAAAAATCTGAATAAAGATGATCACATGGATAAAACATAAACAAATACACATACTAGGCAGCTGCAATAATTAATTAAAAATAGAAAAAACAAAGAGAGCAAATATAGACTGAAACCTGGTGACAAGCGTACGTGGAGGGCGATCAGCTAGGAGCATCAACCGCATGGAAAAACGCAATCTACCCGAGTCCTAACACAAACTCTAACTAAGCAAAATCACAATGTATGTGTACATTTCTAATACAGGACTATAGACTCCATAAATACCCTTGTTTACAAATAGTATATGCAAATATTACATAATTGTGCAACGGCTGGTCAGACTAAACACTCCATCTTACCTTGTCTTATCTACACAAGTCGGAGTCGTCTGGGCTTCGAATTGAAGATGTTGATTATTTCACCGTAATCCAATGTATCTGTCAGCTCTCTTTCAAAGGACAAAAGTGTCAAGTCGTTGAGGCGTCCTGTCAACATTGACGATCTCAGACGTGTCTTGATTCAGTTTGTTCGATAGCAATTTTGTGAAGGTCTGTATCTAGCCTTCCTCAATGGGATGTCAATTAGAAGACAATAAATCCGATCAGTTCCTAGAAAAAGGGGGGTTTATTTGACAAATTGGGCAGTACACAACACAGCAGTACACAAGCTAATTGTTTAAATCTCTGTAAAGGTATATATTAACAATATGTACTCAGTATTATTACACAATATTATTATAATAAATAGCCACAAATAAAGAAGCTCTCACGTTAAATTGAGAGTCAAATAAAGAAACCAACATACAAGCATTAACATTCTTATATAATACTGCCACCCAGTGGTATAATCAGAAAATACGCTTCAAACCAAACCAATAATCAAATGATTTAGACGAGCTGTGCGTTGTCAGAAACATTGCATACATAAGCTATGAATAATAACTAATAACTATGTTTATAGATACATACATACATAGCAGTAGTTGCAAGATACATACTACGGATGGCAAGTAATACTGAACATAATCAACACATTCACGTGGGTTCGGAAGAATGGCATCAACACGGATAAATACCGGTCAGTTAGAAACAGGATGGCATTCTATACATGCTCTACAAACTAAATAACTAATATTTCTCTTCTGTTGATTAAACAAGCAACTTACATTTGTTTATTAACGCACACTTAGCGCAGTCCCGCTTGCACTCTCTGCTGAGTCACTCTCATGGCCGATGAAGACTGACATAATCAGCGCATGCGCACAGGATTCAGCATTTCTAACACAGCCACCCTCAATTTGGTTACAAATTTGCTCCTTTGAAAGGCTGACACTATATGGGCTACCATTAGTTCTTTATGTGGATGTCATCCTCCTCATTTCCGATCTCTGGCAGGACAATCAGGCGAGTGATGGGTCGTGTATAGACTTTGTTCTTTATCTGTACCTCTACCGACCGTACTCGATCATCAGCCCCAGGGAATACCTTTATTACTTTCCCAATCTGCCAGAATGAGGGGGGTGACTGGGGATCAACTAGCATAACAACCGTCCCAGGTTGGATGTCTGCGGATGGATTCTGCCATTTTCTCCTGGCCTGAAGTTCAGGTAAGTAGTGCTTTATAAAGGCTGCCCAGAACCTGTCAGACAACACCTGCGAATGCCTCCATCTTTGTCTTCCCAAGAGCTCTGACACCGGATACACAGCTTGAGGCAGGGAACCATCCGGCCGCCCCATCAGAAGGCAATTAGGAGTGACGTTATCTAAATCAGCGATATCCGATGATACGTACCCAAGAGGTTTGGAGTTTAGGATGGCCTCTACTTCTTTGAGGACAGTTCGAAGCACTTCTTCTGTCATGGTTTCGGATCCCAGGGTGGTGTAGAGTGCAGCTTTAACAGAACAAATTTCTCGATCCCACACCCCCCTGAAGTGTGGAGCGGTCGGAGGATTGAAATGAAAGCTAATTTGTTGCTTAGCCAGTTGCTGCTGCAAATCACCATGGAGCTGATGGAAGGCTTCTTTAAGCTCTGTTTCACCCCCTCGGAAGTTGGTACCTCGGTCCGAGTACAGCTCCGCCGGTTTCCCATGGCGTGCAATGAATCGTCGTAGTGCCATGAGAAAGGCATCACTGTCCATGGATGTAAGGACCTCAAGATACACACCTCGAGTGGTCAAGCACTTGAACAGAAGTCCCCATCTCTTCTCTGTCCGACGTCCCACTTTGACCAAGAAAGGTCCAAAGCAGTCCATTCTGGATGAATGGAAAGCAGGCTTGAACAATCGAAGCCGAGGTGGGGGAAGACTAGCCATTTTTTGGGAGGCTGGCTTTGACCTCCATTTGCAGCATTCAGGACATGCTCGCTGGTGTTTTCTCACTGCCTCTCTCCCTTTGATTATCCCTAACTTGCGACGAAGTTCAGCAAACACTCGCTCTGGTCCTGGATGGCAAAGGCGAGCATCGTAATCCTTTCTGAGCAACCGAGTGCTAGGGTGACTGGGGTCCAATACGATAGGGTGTGCTGTGCTTGGGTCCAGTCCTTCCACCCGTCTTAATCGTCCTCCAACACATATTATGTCACTGGTTTCATCAAACTCTGGGGAGAGACAAAGTAAGCGGCTACTAGAGCCAACAGGCTTACCACTCTTTAACAGCTGGTAATCTGCAGAGAAACTGCCCATCTGAACTTATCTCAGCGCGATCAGCTCTTGGAGGGGAGCTATGCTGCTCTGCCGCCCCATGAAGCTCCTGTGCTATTGCGTCAACCAAGTCTTTCCAGTTACTAAACTTGCTTCCATCTGCCATCGATGGTGCGGAGTTAATCATGCCACAGAATGCGCTTCGCTTTAATTCTGTGGTGTCCTCAGGCACCTGGCCATGCATTGCTGGTAGCAATGGCCAATTCCTCTGAGGTTGAATGAGGAATTCTGGTCCCAGTATCCACCGATTGGGCCGAGTGAGGTCCTTCAGGCTCCTACCACGAGTAAGATCATCTGCCAGGTTCCTGACAGAGTCAACATGACGCCATGCTTTAAGATCAGTTCATTCTTGAATTTCTGCCACCCTTGTGCCCACAAAAACCTTGAAGTGGCAGGATTCAGAATGTAGCCAGTAGAGGACAGTTATTGAAACTGTCCAGAAAGTGATCTTCTGGGTCTTCAAAGTGAGCTCATTTTCAACCAGCTTGGCCAACTGTGCTCCTATGACAGCAGCGCATAACTCAAGTCTGGGGGTAGAGCACTGCTTACGTGGTGCTACTCGTGATCGGGCCAGAAGGAAGGACATGTTTATCCTACCACTAGGATCCTGTGAGTGAAGGTAAGCAACTGCACCGTAGGCTTTCTCAGAAGCATCAGTGAAGATATGGATCTCACGAGTGGCCTCTGGGTTGTCCATGCTGGATGGAGTATAGCACCTAGGGAGGACTACTTGAGGCAAGTACTGAAGCACCGTTTCCCACACCTTCCATGCCTTCTGAAGATCCTCAGGAAGTTGCAGATCATCCCAGTTCCTGTGCTTAGCCCAGAGTTGTTGAACAATCACCTTTGCACGTGTGGTGAATGGAAGAATGACACCAAGTGGGTCGTATTGACTTGCTAACACATGATATATGTTCCGCATCGTAACAGCATGGTAAGTTACAGGTCTGTGTCAGAATCCTAGCTGGTCTGACTCACAGTGCCAATTCAATTCCAGGGTGGACTCATGTCTGCTTTTTCATGTGAGAGCCACAACTCTAGCTTGGAAGATCTGGCTTCTGGTGGCAAGTCACTGACAACTTCTTGTGCGTTGCTGGCCCACTAACGAATATCAAACCCTCCAGATGCTTATGAATTTTGTCCAGAAGTTGTCGTGCACTTTGCTTCCGCTCGGTGAGAGTTTGGTAACTGCGCCATTCAGTACTAACTTCTTGATCTCAGCATTGTATACTGCTGCTTTCTTTGGATCTTGGGTTAGTCGTCGTTCCATGCTCCGGAGACTCGGCACCACAGCCTTTTTGGGGGCACAGAATAAAGGTGAATCCTTTCTGCGCAACAAGGGTGTCGCATAGCGGAAGATACCTTTTACATCCATGCGAGTTGTGCTGGCCTCCAAGAGATTAATGGCCTCCTGATCCTCCCTGGACCTTGTCACCTGCTTCTCGCAGCAGAAAGGCAAAATGTCAAGTTGCCATAACCTTTCAACATCTCTTTTGAGTTCCAGTTCAGCTGGGGTGAGAGACAGGAAAAAGCACTGTTGTGGCTGTAATTGAGTCTCCAGGATTTTGGCTGGTCCCTGTAATGTCCATCCAAGCCTCGTCTTTATGGCAGCCGGACCACCAAGAGGACCAATTAGGTATTATCGGCACCGATGAGGATTGAAGGACTCACTCGAAAGAAGGCCTGCAGAGGGAGATCGTTAAGGTGCTTGTATTTCTCCAGCAAATTCACTGGATATGAGTGATTGGCTAGGCCAAGGTGTTTGACAGTGAATGCTGCATTGATTTTGAAAGTCTTCTGTGGTTGAGTTGCGGGAGATATGTGGAAGTTAACTGAAGTCCCACTGATGTTCTGCACATCGTGGCGGATGGTCCGCAGGGCTACGTTTTCAGCTCAACCTTTTATGCAGAGTGCAGGGGCGGCACCAGTAAGAAGAATTCTGCACTCAGACCCATCGACCATAACAGCATAAGTGTCAAGTGTCTTGTCTCCATAGTGCAGGAGGACCCTGATGACCTTAAGGAGAACACGTCTGCAGTCAGTGGGTCTATCCAAGTACAGTGTCTCTGTGGTTGAACTAACTAGGCAGGAACCCTCTCTGGCACTCTTAGTGTTGACCTCGTGCAGAATTTGCAAATGCATCCCTTTGCAGATGCTACAAGGCTTCTTCAATGTGCACTGGGCTGCTTGGTGTGCACGTCCACAACGCCAGCAACGATGATTGGTTTGGATCCAGTCTGTCACTTGTTGTTTATCGAATGACTTAAAGGTCTCACACTGGCTGAGAAAGTGGTCATCTTTATCGTAGAAAGGGCAGAAAGCTTTAAAAGGGACTTTGGGGTTCCCCCTAACTTGGGCCGAGGTACCTTTAGGATAGCGTCATCTACTCCATGAAGGATAGTGGCTGAATGGGCAGTAGGTTTGGTTTCTCTCCTGCGTTCCGGTCTCTCTGCTCCGATGTAGAGAATTTAGCATAGGCCAAATGGTCAGAGTCATTAAAAGAAGAGCCATCAACCCCCTCCAACCCCCTGTCTCCTGGTTTCTTTATATCAACCTGAAAAGACCAGAGTCAAAACCTAGCTCCAGGGGTCTAGACTTGAGTTGGTGCTCTCACCGAAAGAGCCATCAACCCCCTTTTGTTTCTCTGTGGGATATTTTACGACCCCTAAGCTTCAAAGCAGAGGGGAGAAGTCTCTCTGTCTCATGTGAAACTTAACATATGAGGCTAACCAGAGAAACTTCTCTGACAAATAGGAACTTGTGTGATTCAACTGTTCTTTTCTATAAATATATCTAAATATCTAGGTTATATGTTGTCACTCTCGCCATTTTTAAATAATCTGTAATTGTTAAATAGGCAAGTTAATTCAGGCTTTGTTTGTATTCGTACCGCCGAATGAATCATGTCTTGATGCACTTCAAACCTTAGCATATTTGATATATAAATGTTTGTCTTTACAATTCCTCCTTGTTTATATACATTGTGTGACCATAGAACATTCTCTTTTCATTATGTAATAATTTGGAATGGTATTTTGTAAAGTTGCCAGGAGGTCATAAAGATGCAAATTAGCTGTTGAGTGGACAAAGAACCTCTTCCCTGCTCAACTCTGATTGGTCGATTCAAACTCAGGTGGGCATGCCCTCTCATGAAGTTAAATATCGAGCCTGCTCTGAAAAGACTCTCTTCCTCTCTTCTCTTCTGCTATACCTGCCTCCAAAACGTGTTCGTGGCATCTCTTCGGAGACTGCCCTTTCTCCCCCATTGGGTGAAAAGAAGGAACAATGGACTTCTACTGCCACGTGGTTAAGCCAAGCGGCCGATCACGAGGCCCGCAACTTTCTGCAGGCCTGCCTTCTGAAACCTTTTGAACAATTCCATCTCTACACGCGCATATGGATATCGGTCCAGCACAGAGCTTGCAAGTATCCTTTTCTATTTATAGAATAGCTGCGTTAAGTCTGTGCCTCTTTGTTAAAGATGATTTTTATTGGTGTTCAGAAATCGCTGCCATGCCCTCTCTCTCTCTCTCTCTCTCTCTCTCTCTCTCTCTCTCTCTCTCTCTCTCTCTCTCCCTCTCTCTCTCCCTCTCTCTCTCTTTCTCTCTCTCTCTCTCTCTCTCTCTCTCTCTCTCTCTCTCTGTCTCTCTTGTGTTTCACGTATTCGTTTGTTTTATGCGATCTTCATTGTTTTGTTTACCATGTAGAGTAGAGTTTAATAACCATATATATTCATTTGTGATGGGTTTTCTGTATTCACGCTCACAAGCTTGGTCCCTTCTACTGTGTTTCGATTCGCTACCTTTGCTCTAAATCCTGTTTGGTAAAGTCACGTTACTTATGGCCATGAGATAATGTAAAGTATATAATATCATTGAGGCATTCGCTGGACGAATGCATACAAGTATTGTTATGCTTTATATTACTAATCAGAGACCGTAAAATATGTATATTTGATCACGATTATTATACGTATTTTCCTTTGAGCTAAACTAATTCCTTGATTGAAATTGATGTTTTAAATAACTCATTTCATGGATATGATCTTGAAAGATCTGGTGGAGAACCATATTTGGTGAGTTTTGCTCATCAATATAATAACGTTAGCTAAAACCACTACACCGATCTTTGGCTCTTGTAACTGATCTGCAATTCGCTGCTTTGGCACCAGACTTCATACTGGAGCCACTCAGAAAACTCACGAAGGTTATACACAGACCCAGGACGTTGGTACATCTGTCTTTGAAACCCTACTTTCATTTCAGGAGGTAACTTACTCAACAGTCTCTCTACATTTGACCCACATCTCAGCTCAGCTTCTCCTTCATCTCCGAGAATCTCCAACATACCAACAAGAGCCCTAATCTGGAGAGCAAACCTGTCGAAGGTCTCGATATCACCCCTTCGGATATCTGGGAAATCCATAACTTTTTTTCATCACAATTTTCTTGAGTGCCAACTTGTGTGGCTGGCCAAACCTTTCGTTCAAAGCACACATTGTATCAGAGTATGGGAATGGTGAGTTGAGGTAGGAATCTGCCACTAAACGTGCTTCATCTAGCTTTAGGTGATCCAGCAGGATTTGGTACCGGAACAGTTCTGTGGCATCTGGCGGTAAAAGGTTCTCGAGGGCTATCTTTAACCGGTTAAACTCGCTGGGGTCTTTAGTACAGAAGTTAGGTATAGTTGGCACTGAACCTCTGTAGTTACTTTCTTGTCCGGCAGGATTCAAAGAATGGAAATAGGGAGCTCTTGGTGCAGACTTTAGCCCAGTGGGTTGCTTGTATTGATGACGCCTTTGTTCAGTATTTCCAAGCGTCTCGTTAGGGGACTTGTACAATGTCCTTGACTGCCAGTGAGGGACAGGAGTATCAGCATAAAGGTCCGTTGTTGGTTGAACTGTTCTCTGTGGTAAACAGGATGATCAGGTTTCTCAGGAGGCTGCCCGTGTGCAAAGTTGTGGTAATCATGTTCACTTGGATCAATTTGCGATTGAGTAGGTGTGGCAGCCAAAATTTGATCGTTCATAATCTGAAGTTCACCAATCATTGTTCCCAAAATGTCTAGCATGTTAGTGTCACTTTGAGGCTATACTGTTCTCTCCTTTGCTGGGTTGGGCAGAGTATAATAATCAGTCCCCTGATTCGGACGGAGTGCAGCGCCACCTGTTGTGGTAGGGAAGGGTTGGTGAGGCCTTAGGGTTGGTACTTTGTGGGCTGTCTGTTTTCGCTGACCTTAAGTACGTGTGGCCAATGCTGCAGATGACATAGTCTATGGATAGTAGGATGCTTCTTCACGATGTGTGGTTAGCCTAGCTGTAGTATAAATTGTCAGAGGTAATGGTGTAGACTGATGTTCTTCCCATGGCTGATGATATGGTGAAGACTGAGGATGATAAACAGACTGCACTGTGGTATTAATTGCACTAGTGTTATCCATTACTTGAAAGGAAGGAGCCCTCTCACCGACCATGGACCATTTATCCACTGTATCCCATAGACCTTGACATATGGGAGTCGATTCTGTGGTAGAAGGTGAAAGAATGTTCTCTGAAACATCTCCAAGCCCCTGTGCATGCTGTGTTGTGTAAGGCGATGCCATCTGGCTGACTGCTCCATGATGTCCGGTCGTAAGATCAAAGTCTTTAAGGTAGGCAGGAGGGTGAACCTGACGTTTGGGTCTTACAATCTGTTGCGATGCTCCTTCAGGTTGCATTTTGGACACTGATCAATGCTTTGACCATGAGAAACGCCAGATCCGGCTCGAAGGACCATATGTTTCAATAGCAAGTTTGTGAAGGTCGGACTATACTAGGTGAAGGTCTGTATCTAGCCTTCCTCAATGGGGTGTCGGTTAGAACACAATAAATCTGATCAGTTCCATGAAAAAGGGGATTTATTTGACAAATTGGTCAGTACATAACACAGCAGTACACAAGCTAATTGTTTAAATCTCTGTGTGGTCTATAAAGGAAAAATAAAGGTATATATTAACAATATGTACTCAGTATTATTACACAATATTATTATAATAAACAGCCACAAATAAAGAAGCTCTCACGTTAAATTGAGAGTAAAATAAAGAAACCAACATACAATCATTAACATTCTTGTATAATACTGCCACCCACTGGTATAAACTACTACACAAACCAAACCAATAATCAAAAGATTTGGACGAGCTGTGCGTTGTCAGAAACATTGCATACATAACCTATGAATAGCAAGCATATCAACGACTAATGCTATGTTCATACATACATACATACATACTTAGCAGTAGATACATACTATGGATGGCAAGTAATACTGAACATAATCAACACATTCATGTGGGTTCGGAAGCACGCGATAAATGGCATCAACACGGATAAATACCGGTCAGTTAGAAACAGGATGGCATTCTATACATGCTCTACAAACTACATAACTAATATTTATCTTCTGTTGATTAAACAAGCAACTTACGTTTGTTTATTATTTATACATTTTTCGTTCTGTTCATCAACTTTGCGTCTTATGTGTTGGGTGAAACGTTGTATTCAGCATCACAAATTTCAATACCATACAAATTGGATGGTGTCTTCAGCAGATTTTTCATGCCAAAAGTGCTGGATCCAGGTAAGAGAGATGCCGAAGCTTGCATGATTCCATAGGTATCTTCTTGAAAGCGACAGCTAGCTCTGCTATCTGCCTGTCTAGAATACAATTCCACAACGCCTTTAAATCATAATTGCTTTTAATAGCAGATGTTTTCCCTAGTGTTGTGGTGACAACAGACTCATGGAACTTAGCAGGAAGCTTGCGCTCACGAGAAGTAGTAATATCCCAGTTAACTATGTCATGCTTGGTCATTAATTCCTCTGTTACTCTAAGAACATTGTCAAAGTCACAATTTGAGTCATCTCGGAAAGCCGCATAGGTAGCTTTCAGTGTTTCAATCAACGAAATGCATTCTGTCACACACGGTGTTGAACTCTGTAATCATTTTGTCGCAAAATCACTGTTCTCAAACAGTTTTCAAAATGTAACAAGAAGAAACATGAATTTCTTTGTTTGTACAGTATCTGTTGTAGCAGCTGTTCTGCATCTATTTTGCTTGACCACTTGAGTTGGCATATTCAGCCAGTGCCTCCAGAATTACATCCAGCAAATGTAATATTTTATGCACGGATCCTGACTTTGAACTCCATCTTGCCTCACATGACCTTTCCAGTACCATTGAATCTGTCTTCCGGTTCCTGTCTGCATCGCTGCCAGCGGTTTGTTTGTATCCCTGCACTTACACTTCGCTCTAATATTAGTGTATTTTATTATTTTATTATCATTACTTATCATTGTTGTTGCTAACTTATCCTGATATCTCAATAACCCTGTTCTTGTTATTTACTTGAAGATTCTAAACCAAAATTGATAGTTAATTTAATGCCATTAGCATAGCAATAGCATTTTAGCTTGCTTTCTGTTTACACTGTGGAATATCATCTTGCCTCTGGTTTGTTTTGTGTGCAAACTGTTACTCTTTTTAAGCAAGTATACTACGATTCATCGAGCAACCTTGGTAAGTTGGAATTGCACTTCAAACCCGGTGAGTTATGGCTTCTATTCCTATTATTGTTACTTGCACCTCATGTCATATGTTTAGCTTAGCCTTCTCTGTCAGCTGCGAGGGTTTTATATGTGATAAATGCAGGGAAATAGTTAGGCTGACAGAGAAGATCTTAAAATTAGAGTCTCGCATACAATCTTTATCTGAGGATAGTAAGAGTGTAACGACCATAGAAAACACTTTGGATGCGAGCAACATTAGCGCACACAGCTCGGTTCCGGTTGAAAATCCCCCGCAGCTGGGAAACTTAGTCGCAGGACAAAACATCACTCAACCGTTCCGATAACAGTCTCGAAGAGGTTTACCCCGCTAAGTGACGTACCGACTGAGAAACCTGCCAAAAGTGCCCTAGTTACCAGTGATTCTATTGTTCGGAATGTTAACATAGAGGCACCAGCCACCATAGTCCAATGTTTACCGGGAGCCAGAGCGCCTGACATCAAGACAAATTTAAATGTGCTGGCTAAGGCTAATCGTAAATTCAGTAAGATTGTTATTCACATCGGCACAAATGATGTTCGACTCCGTCAATCAGAGATCAAAAAAGATAATATTAAAGAGGTTTGTGAGCTCGCAAGCATGCTGTCAGACGCTGTAATATACTCAGGCCCCCTCACTGCTTATTGTGGTGATGAGATTTATAGCAGATTATCATCACTGAATGGCTGGTTGTCTGAGTGGTGCCTGCAGAATGATATAGTTTTTATAAAAAACTGGAAGAGTTTTGAGGGCAGACCTGACCTGTTGAAACGAGTCTCCATCCCTCCTGTCTAGAAAAATGGCAGAAAGTCTGTGAAAGTGTGACTCGCTGGGGCGCAGGTCAGGGAGCAGACAGAATGGCTTAACCAACTTGACGTCTCACGTCGCAGGATACACAAAATGTACAATCCCTTCTCCCGAACTTCATAAAATAGAGACTGTGTCTGTCCCCCGGATTAGCAAACATAAAATAATACGTAAACCTCTTGAAAGTAATTTAATAAACGTTAAACAAATTAAACATGAACAAAATACAGATAATCAACTGTTACGACTCGGATTGCTAAATATTAGATCTCTCTCTAATAAAGCACTTTTTATTAACGATATGATAACAGATCATAAAATAGACATGCTCTGTTTGACAGAAAAATGGCTAAAACCAGATGATTATATTACTTTAAATGAATCTGTCCCCCAAGATTATTATTATAAACACGAGCCTCGTCTAAAAGGCAGAGGGGGAGGTGTCGCAGCACTTTACAATAACTCTATTAGCATTTCCCATAAGTCTAACTCTAAATACAATTCTTTTGAAGTCATAGTACTTCATGTTTCAACACCTAATACTAAGGATAAAACTGTCATGGTCGGTGGCGGACAGAACCCAGGCGCAGACAGAAGAAGGTGGGTAAACACAAAAGATTTTAATAACACAAAACAAAAACCCTCGATGGGGGACAAACACAATAACCAAAATGCTTTTAAAAAGACAAAGAAAAACTTCCCGCAATGGGGAAAAACAGAAACTAAGGCAAAACTAAATAAACTCACTTTTAGGAAACAAATGCAAGGACAAGGCAAGACTAAGACGCATGAACACGGGGTCACACGAACACAACGAAAGCGCACAGGACAATGAAACATGAGGGCATTTTAAAGGGGAATACAAACGAGGGATAATAACACAGGGCATGTTAGGGTAATGAAACACGGCAGGGAAGCAATACAGGAAACGAGAAGGGTGGGGTCAATGTCAGGACACGAGAAAACACACGGAGTGTCAAAACATAAACACCCCATGGCACCCCATCACACTAAACCAAAGGCTTTGTCACGACTCTGCCACAAGACCAAGACAACCATGACAAGATGAGGCAGAGTCGTGACATAAAACATTTTTCAAATTTATTCTGGCTATTGTATATAGGCCTCTAGGTCACCACACAGATTTTATTAAAGAATTTGGTGGGTTCTTATCAGAACTAGTACTGGCCGCAGATAGAGTCCTTGTCGTTAGTGACTTTAACATCCATGTAGATAACGATACAGATGCCTTAGAAATGGCTTTCAAAGACACTCTTAACTCCATGGGCGTTAGTCAACATGTGTCAGGACCCACTCACCTTCGTAATCATACTTTAGATTTAATACTGTTTTACGGTATAATTGTGGATGACGTTAAAATCCTTCAGCAGAGTGAAGACATTTCGGATCATTATCTGGTATTATTTTTGCTTCACTGGCCTACGGCTGCAAATGTGCAAATGTGTTACAAATATGGTAGAACAATAACTTCAACTACCAAAGATGCATTTCTCGATAATCTGCCCGAAATGTCTCAAATCGCTAGCATGAGAAAAAACGTTGAAGATCTTGACACTACCACTGAAACTTTTAATTCCACCTTCTCAGAAACGATAGACACAGTTGCTCCTCTATGTTTAAAGAAGATTAAAAATGGCAGTCCCACACCGTGGTATAATGAACACATTCAGGCTCTAAAGAAAGCAGGCCGAAAAATGGAGCGCATCTTTAAGAAGACTAAATTAGAGGTATTTCGTACAGCATGGAAGGATAGCATTCGAAAATACAGGAAAGCCCTAAAAACTTCTAGATCCGCCTACTTTTCATCACTAATAGAAGAAAACCAGCACAAACCTAGGTTTTTATTTAACACAGTGGCTAAATTAACAAAAAATAAATAGTCAGTGACTTCTGATACTGTATATCAGCATAACAGTGATGAATTTATGAACTACTTCACAAATAAAATCCAAGATATTAGAGAAAAAATTATAACAATGCAATCAGAAGTGAAACCCGCTGAAAAAAACTAACTACAGCGCCCTTAAGGAGAAAATGCAATTATTTTATTCCGTAGATGACGATGAGCTGTCTAAAATCATTAGATCATCTAAATCAACAACATGCATGCTAGACCCTATACCTACAAATCTACTGAAAGAGATGCTCCCAGAAATTATAGATCCTCTTCTTGGTATTATTAACTCATCTCTGACATTAGGACATGTGCCTAAAGCATATAAGGTGGCTGTTATAAGGCCCCTTGTCAAAAAACCCCAACTCGACCCTAGAGAACTAAGGAACTACAGGCCTATATCGAATCTACCTTTCATATCTAAAGTTCTGGAAAAAGTAGTTTCAACTCAATTATGCTCCTTCCTCCAAAGGAATGACATCAATGAAGAATTCCAGTCTGGATTTAGAGCATGTCACAGTACAGAGACTGCTTTGATCAGAGTTACAAATGATCTGCTATTGGCGTCTGACCGAGGTTGTATCTCGTTATTGGTGCTGCTAGACCTTAGTGCTGCATTCGATACCATTGACCACAGCACACTCCTACATAGACTCGAAAATTATGTCGGCATTAAGGGAATAGCTTTGAAATGGTTTAAATCTTATTTATCCGACCGTTTTCAATTTGTAGCAATAAACAATGAGGTGTCACGCAAATCGCAAGTCCAGTACGGTGTACCACAGGGCTCAGTCTTAGGGCCTCTGCTCTTCGCATTATACATGCTACCTCTAGGAGATATAATAAAGCGACACGGAGTTAGCTTTCACTGTTATGCTGATGATACTCAACTTTATATTTCCTCGAAGCCTCATGAAACACAGCAGTTCCATCGAATAATGGAATGCATAGTCGATATAAAAAACTGGATGAGTAACAACTTTTTATTACTGAACTCGGACAAAACGGAAGTGTTACTTATTGGACCGAAAACTGCTATAAGTAACAACCAAGAATACTGTTTAACTATTGACGGATGTTCCATAAAACCCTCGTCGTCAGCAAAGAATCTTGGCGTTCTATTCGATAGTAATCTGTCATTTGAGAGCCACGTCGCCAACACCTGTAAAATTGCGTTTTTCCATTTTAAGAATATATCTAAACTACGTCATATGCTGTCAATCTCAGATGCAGAGAAGTTAATTCATGCATTCATGACATCAAGACTAGATTACTGTAATGCACTGTTAGGTGGTTGCCCTGCAGGCTTATTACAAAAACTCCAATTGGTCCAAAACGCGGCAGCTCGAGTTCTTACACGTACAAAAAAGTATGAACATATTAGCCCGGTTCTGTCAACCTTGCACTGGTTACCTATAAAGCATCGCGTTAACTTTAAAATCTTGCTTATTACCTATAAAGCCTTACATGGTTTAGCTCCTCAGTACTTGAATGAACTCCTTTTGTATTACAGTCCTTCACGTGCATTACGCTCTCAGGCGTCCTGTCAGTTGGTAATACCTAGAATTTCAAAATCAAGTGCAGGTGGTAGATCCTTTTCCTATCTAGCGCCTAAACTTTGGAATAGTCTTCCCTGCACTGTCCGGGAGGCAGACACACTCTGTCAGTTTAAATCTAGACTAAAGACGCATCTTTTTAATCTTGCATACACTACTCTTCCATAATATAAATCTTCAGAGGGTTTAGGCTGCATTAGTTAGATCAACCGGAACCAAAAACACAACTGATGGACTTGTTGCATCAAAGAGTGCAGAACAGTACTCTACTCTCAGCCAGTCTTGTCTCATTGTTCCAAGGTTACCACAGCGAGCAGAATGCAGTTCATGGCCAGACCAGATGGTAGAGCAGAGAATGGAAAGTGGCGACCTGACAAGAGCTGAGATGATAGAGCTGGATTAAGAAGGACGCAGTCACTTGACACGTCTTCACCACAAAATTTCAAATGCTATTAGATTATTTATCATAATCTTAAAACTATAATTTACCTTACTATTAAGTTTATTTATTTTTATTTAGCCTCGTTATGCAAGCACTGTCGAGCTTGTGCAGAGGCAGCAGCTTTTGCCAGAGGGGAACTGGAATCCCCTGGTTGGGCCTGGGCTCTCCTGGGTTTTTTTTTCTCGATTAGAGTTTTGGGTTCCTCGCCACCGTTTGCATACTGTTTTTTTGCACTATTTGCCTGGCCGGGGGGCTGCTTTAGAATTTTAAAGTTTTACTTAATTAATATTGCATATAGGAATTTATAGTCTGTTATATTTGACCTGTGCTTCTCTCTCTTTTATCTTAAATGTGTGCTCTCACTGAGCGTGCGTGTCTATGTGTGTGTGTGTGTGTGTGTGTGTGTGTGTGTGTGTGTGTGTGCGTGTGTGTGTGCGTGCGTGTGTGTGCGTCCGTGTGTCTGCATGTCCGTGTGTGTGTGTCTATGTCTATGTGTGTTAGTACGTGCATATTGTGTGTGTGGAGTGTTTTGTATGTGGGTATGTCTGTCTTCTGTGTTTTCACCTTTTTCTTGTTTTTACAGGTACAACTTTAATTGTTTTGCTTATAGTCAATATGTCTCACGTACAGCTGCTTTGTAACAATGGAAATTGTAAAAAGCGCTATATAAATTAAAAAAATATAAAATATATAAATATTTTAAATATATAAATAAAAGAGTTGAGTTAACGCCTAAATGTTATTTTATATTTTATTACTTTATTTCTATACCTAAAAAGCACTATTTATTTTATTTTCATATTTGCTCTATTGTTTTTAGTTTTGACGTTACTTGTAGTTTGATTATTTTTTACTTTTACAGTAGTTCTTTTCCCCTGAACCTAGCACATACAGAACCGTACCAAACCCGTGACCCTAAAACCATGATACAAACTGAAGCGTGAGTAATTTGAACCGTTACACCCCTAGTTCACATACATGATGCACACCCTGATGCACATACTGTACATTCTGTGGCAGTAAAGATTTCACTTAGAAGGCAGAGTTTCAGGTTTACATTTTCAGTATTTATTTTCCATTACAGACAAAAAATAATCCAAGCACAAATAAATCTCAGCATTTGTATTTATATATTGCATTATTCATTATATTATATTATTATAAATAAGAAATATTTATTCATATTAATACAGAATAAATTGATAAAAGAAAGTAATATTTAGTAAAACATTAGGTGATGATGTTACATCAGGAAAAGAAAAATCAGGATATGTGATTTAAATAGTTCTTCAGTATTTGAGGAATATCCAGACTTTCTATGGAGCACATTTTGTTTGCCATAGGAAGAAACCTTCGTATTGAAATCCTTGCTTGAGACATCAATGTTTTGGGACAAACTGTGTGTATAAAGACGAATCAATGTTATAAATGATACAGAAATGAATGACAGCATAAAACCAGGAAACATGTTAGTTATGACCTACAGACACAATGATTTTTACAAAGCTATTCATATTTGCAACATCTCATAATAAATAAAAGCATGATTCACACTCACAAAATAAAATATTCTTCTGTTATTTTTATTTAAAATATTCCATTTGCTACATGCCAACAATAAAATCTAACCCTGATAGCACACATATATCTGGGAGATGTCTATTTGATGTCTGCAAGACATATTTAATTTATTTTTCCTTATCTGAAATATGTCTCTAAAATGTCTCCTGTCAGAAGTCATACAGTATACTGTAGACATCTAGAAGATGTCTGTAATATATTTATACGTTTATAAGATAAAAAATATAAGACTTTATAAGACTCAGCAGATGTTTTCCAGATCTCCAGATCTTTAGCAGACATCTTACAGACATACCTGTGCTATCTGGGAAACCTGTTGACAGGATCTTAAAGGCAAAACATGATTTGGCAGAAGCATACATCTAAATGTGTATTAAAATGGCTATAACTGCCTATAAACAATGTTTTATAATGCATTTAAAATGTCATATTGGTCATTAAAGAACGTCTTGGTTACGGATGTAACGTCTTGGTTACGGATGTAACCTCGGTTCCCTGATGGAGGGAACGAGACGTTGTGTCGAACCGACAGAATGGGGTTTGTCTTGAGAACCTATCATCTTCTGAGTATTTAGAAAAGGCCAATGAAAATTGGCGAATGAAATTTGCATGCCGGGCTCCTCCCCGGATGTCCGGGTATAAGAGGGAAGCCGGCGTGCTCATTCATTCACCTTTGGTCTGAGGAGCCTAAAGCATCCTCCCCCGACCGCTGGGGTGGGCGGCCAGTGTTGTGGCATGAGGGACACAACGTCTCGTTCCCTCCATCAGGGAACCGAGGTTACATCCGTAACCAAGACGTTCCCTTTCTGTCGGTCTCTCGACGTTGTGTCGAACCGACAGAATGGGGTTCCTATGGAAAACGCCACAGCACTGAGCCGCGTCACAATCTCTGCGGAGCGACGTTGACTGGCCTGGGCGAGTCAGACGAACACGCTAACGCGAAATTATGACCTTCCAGTGGAGAGGAAGGGGGACCCAGAGCTTTCCACAAAAGTTGGGAAGCCCCCTAACGCCGGCCGTCACGGGCGGAGGCCTAATTCTCTAAATGGCGAGAAGCCGCCCGGCACCGTACGGGCCACTGGGTAAGCATTATTCCCCCTGGGGGAAAAACGCTGCAGAGGCCACTACCTACCGTAGGGAGGAATTAGTGGAGACACCACATGGTCTCACCATCAGGGGAGAACTCATGGGAGGAATGTGCGGACTGCAGGAGTTAACCGCAAGGTGGGAGTCCACCTGGGGAGGTCATGGGTTGCCAAGGTGGGAACCATTCATGAGGATACATCAGACGGAACAGCCCACGGAGGGGGGGTTACCACGTCTGGAGCACTAGGTCCGGTTAGAGCTATGTGGGAGATAACTCAACTGTTCCCCGGCCTAAGGGGGCAGGGCTGCTCTGCCCAGCCTGTCCCCTGGAAGGGTGCTTAGTGATGGATGGAATGCCTGTTCTTTACCCGAGGGGAAAGAAGTGAGGCGGGATCGCCACTGCTCCCCCCGGAGGGGGAAGGGCTTCCGCAGGCGTATGCCCTACCGGCTGCCGGTCCCACACCTTGCCAGGATGCGGGCTGACACCGGTTCCGCGCGTAGGTATTAGAACCTCACGGAGTTGTTAGGCATAGCCCAACCCGCAGCTCCGCAGATGTCTGCCAGAGAGGCGCCCTGAGCCAGCCACGAGGGGTGTGCCTCACCCCCAACGGGCAGGAAAAGAGATCGGTATGCCCTAACGAGGGCATCCACGATCCAGTGCGCCAGCCTCTGTTTGGAGACAGCCCTCCTGCTGACCTCCGAAACAGACAAAGAGCTGCTCAGAGCTTCTGGGCTCTGCGTGCGGTCCAAGTAGAGGCGCCGTGCGCGTACTGGACACAGCACGGATAGGTTGGGTCTTCCTCCCCGGTGGGGAGCGCCTGCAGGTTCACCACCTGGTCTCTCGGGAGAGTGGTGGGAACCTTGGGCACGTAGCCGGGGCGGGGTCTCAAGATAACGTGAGAATCCCGGCCCCGAGTTCTAGGCAATCTGCGGACACGGAGAGTGCTTGTAGATCCCCTACCCTCTTGGAGGTGAGCGCAATGCGGAACACCGTCTTTATCAAGACTGAGAAAGAGCGGTAACTCCGAAAGGCTCGAAGGGAGCAGGGCCTCTTGAGGCCCGCCACCTAGTTCGCAAGAGGGTACGGAGCGGGGTAAGGTGGTCACCCTCTCGCGCCCCTTAGGAACCTAATGACCAGGTCGTGCTGTCCCAGAGGCTACCCAGCACTTGGGTCATGATGAGCGGCCGTAGCGGCTACATACATTCCCAGTGTGGAGGGGGAGAGGTTACTCCCCCGCTCTCTTGAGGACGGGACAGCTCGTACCCGACCGAGCAACTCCGCGGGTCTTCTCGGCGAGAAGAGCACCAGGACGAGAAGAGGCGCCACCTATGGGCGTATAGCCGCCCAGTGGCCGAAGCCCTAGCCTGAGTGACGTCCCAACCGGACCGGGGGTGGGTCACTCAGGATCTCCTCGTCCCGTCCAGACATGGAGACCAGGTTTTGCCTGGGATGCCGTAACGTGCCCCTTCCCCTGGGGAAGCAGTTCGCCAGGGGGAGCGGCCAGGGGGGAGTTGTTGTCAGAGCCTTAGCTCCGAGAACCAAGTCCTGGTTAGGCCAAAGGGGCGTAACTAGTACCACTTGATGCTCCTCTTCCCTGGCCTTGCACAGGACCTGTGCAATGAGGCTCACTGGGGGGAAGCGTACTTCCGCTTGTCCCGCGGCCAGCTGTGCGCAAGGGCATCCGTGCCGAGGGTACCTCGGACAGGGAGTACCAAAGCGGACAATGGGTGGAGTCCGGGGAGGCAACAGGACCACCTGTGCCTGGCCGAACTGCCCCAAATGAGCCGGCTGCGCGGGGATGGAGTCGCCACTCTCCGCGAGGCGTCGACTGACGAGAGAGCGCATCGGCTGTCTGGTTCAGGACGCCTGGGATGTGTGTGGCTCGCAGGGAGCTGATCACCTGCTGACTCCAGAGGAGGAGGCGTCGGGCGAGTCATGTTAGCTGCTGTGAGTGAAAGAATACGCCACAGCAGCTGTGCTGTCCGACCAGAACAGCACGTGCTTCCCTGCACGAGAGGTAGTAGCCTCCTCAATGCAAGTAGCACAACCAACAACTCTAGGCAGTTGAAATTCCAACGCAGGCGGGGGCCCGTCCACTGCCCGACACTGCTTGCCCGTTGCACACGGCACCCCAACCTTGCAGGGAGGCATCCCAAAGGGGACCCCTGTCTGCAAGAAGGTCATGGAGACCAGGGGGTTAGGGTGTGTCGGCAGAAAAGCGTGTGACCATACGCCTGCTGCCGGTGTTTCACGCTCTCCAAGGAACTTGACTCTGCAGCCAGTGTTGGAGCGGTCGTATGTGCATCGACCCGAGGGGGACCCCCCCCACCGAGGATGCCATGTATCCCAGGAGCCTCTTGTTACAGGGGGACCGCTGACTGTCTGAGCTTCAGGCAGTTCAACACTGATCGGGCGCGCTAATCAGTCGCGCGCCTCTGGGAGGCCGTGAGGGTGCGGGCTTCCTCGTCGCGGGTCTTGCGCCCCCCCGGGGGGTGAGCGGGGCCGCTCGTGAGGACAGAGTCGAGTTCCATACTGAGAAAGAGGATGCTCTGCACCGGGGAGAGCTTGCTCTTTTCTCAGTTGACCTGTAGCCCCACCGATCTAGGTGCCGGAGAACCAGGTCCCTGTGTGTACACAACAGATCTCGAGAGTGTGCCAAAACGAGCCAGTCGTCGAGAGAGTTAGTACCCGCACACCTCCGTCCCACGGGGAAGGAGGGCGGCTTCCACGACCTTCGTAAAGACTCGTGGAGACAGGGACAGACCGAAGGGGAGGACCCTGTACTGGTATGCCCGTCCCTCGAACACGAACCGTCGGAACGGCCGATGTCAAGGGAGGATCGAGACATGAAGTACGTGTCCTTCAGGTCGACTGACATGAACCGGTCCTGAAACCTGACGGACGTCAGGATGCGCTTCTGCGTGATCAACCTGAAAGGCAGCTAAGTGTAGGTGCCTGTTCAGAACACACAGACCCAAGATAGGGCACAACCCCCCGCCTTTCTTGGGGACAATGAAGTACAGGATGTAAAACCCGTTGAACATCTCGGCTGGTGAGACAGGCTCGATCACTCCCTTCACCAGAAGGGTGGCGACCTCGGCCCGAAGTACGGGAACATCCTAGCCTCTGACTGAGGTATATCGGATGCTGAACTTGGCGAGCGTGAGGCGACTGGATCGCGTAGCCGAGACGGATCATCTTCCCTAGCCAGTCTGACAGCCTGTGAAGCCGGACAGGCTCCCAGAATGAGACGGGACTAAGGTACGATCTTTTTCATCGTCCCCCCGGGGGGTGGTTCGATGGCTAGCAGTACCGGGGGAGGTCCCCCGGGGAGGAGATCGGCTCTGCCGTTTTTCCTGCCTGGCAACTGCGCAGCTCAACGCACTGTCTGACTGAGAGTGCTGAGGGCTGGTGTTTATACTCGACATTGCGCTTTGCCATGACGCAACGTCGAGTTTGCTGTTCACCGTCGTGCAGAGGGTGAGAGCGGCTGTGGTAACCCAGAGAGAGAGGAAACTCTCCTTTTTTGAGAGTAAGTGGGCGCCAGCCCCCCGGAGGGGGCCAGCAGATGGAGAGACGGGGCAGGATCGTCCCTATCCGACTTCCCAGCGATGTGGCTGGGGTCGGGCCCAATGGTAGCCTCGATCCCCCTGAGGTGTTCCCATGACGGCCGCTGCGCCGCGGCTGCTGATGGGGCGATGGTCTCCTCTTCGCTGTCTCCTCCAGGGGGGGCCGCCTGAGTGGGGGGCGCCAGAGCTGGAGGGCGTTGAAGAGAACCAGGGCTGCTGGGAAGCAGACAGTGCACGGGACTCGACGGCCGAGGCGGCCGAGTTGCGGCACGGAGCACTGCTTTTTACTGTCAAGAACCCTCCGGGGAGGCCGCGTGCAGGTCTCGTGCTCCCCCGATGGGCGGGGGGTGAGCGGGGCCGCTGCGGCTCGACAGTAACACCAACCAGCCCCCCCTTGCGAGACGGGTACGTCGAGAAAGTGGACCTTCTCAGCGTTACTCATCTGCGCAAGGATTGGACAGAGGAGTTTCTCATGGACCACAAGTGTGGACATCGGCCGACCCAGGGCCCGCGTGGTCACCTTGGTCACCCATAGAGCGAGGTCGGTGGCGGCGCGGAGTTCCTGCATAAGCGCTGGGTTGGTCTTACCCTCGTGGAGCTCTCTCAACGCCCTGGCCTGGCAGGAGCCATAGCGTGGAGGAGGCAGCTTGGTCCGCCGCAATGTAAGCTCTCGACACCAGAGATGCCGAGACACCACATGCTTTGGACGGGAGTCTAGGTCGAGCCCCCCCAGGTGGCCGCCACCTACGGGCACGAGTGCACCGTGGCGGCATACTCCACCTGGGGGACACCGACGTATCCTCCAGCTGTCTCAACCTCGAGGGAAGAGAGGGTGACAGAACTTTGTTTGATGTGAAACGTGCCGGTAAGGGGCGTTCCAGGTCTTACAAAGTTCCTCATGCACTTCACGGCACTGGGGGCGGGCGCGGCTTGGAGCCGCGCTCAAACCCCCGGGGGGTGGTTCGATGGCTAGCAGTACCGGGGGAGGTCCCCCGGGGAGGAGATCGGCTCTGCCGTTTTTCCTGCCTGGCAACTGCGCAGCTCAACGCACTGTCTGACTGAGAGTGCTGAGGGCTGGTGTTTATACTCGACATTGCGCTTTGCCATGACGCAACGTCGAGTTTGCTGTTCACCGTCGTGCAGAGGGTGAGAGCGGCTGTGGTAACCCAGAGAGAGAGGAAACTCTCCTTTTTTGAGAGTAAGTGGGCGCCAGCCCCCCGGAGGGGGCCAGCAGATGGAGAGACGGGGCAGGATCGTCCCTATCCGACTTCCCAGCGATGTGGCTGGGGTCGGGCCCAATGGTAGCCTCGATCCCCCTGAGGTGTTCCCATGACGGCCGCTGCGCCGCGGCTGCTGATGGGGCGATGGTCTCCTCTTCGCTGTCTCCTCCAGGGGGGGCCGCCTGAGTGGGGGGCGCCAGAGCTGGAGGGCGTTGAAGAGAACCAGGGCTGCTGGGAAGCAGACAGTGCACGGGACTCGACGGCCGAGGCGGCCGAGTTGCGGCACGGAGCACTGCTTTTTACTGTCAAGAACCCTCCGGGGAGGCCGCGTGCAGGTCTCGTGCTCCCCCGATGGGCGGGGGGTGAGCGGGGCCGCTGCGGCTCGACAGTAACACCAACCAGCCCCCCCTTGCGAGACGGGTACGTCGAGAAAGCGGACCTTCTCAGCGTTACTCATCTGCGCAAGGATCGGCCAGAGGAGTTTCTCATGGACCACAAGTGTGGACATCGTCCGACCCAGGGCCCGCGTGGTCACCTTGGTCGCCCGTAGAGCGAGGTCGGTGGCGGCGCGGAGTTCCTGCATAAGCGCTGGGTCGGTCTTACCCTCGTGGAGCTCTCTCAACGCCCTGGCCTGGCAGGAGCCATAGCGTGGAGAGAGGAGGCAGCCTGGTCCGCCGCAATGTAAGCTCTCGACACCAGAGATGCCGAGACACCACATGCTTTGGACGGGAGTCTAGGTCGAGCCCCCCCAGGTGGCCGCCACCTACGGGCACGAGTGCACCGCGGCGGCATACTCCACCTGGGGGACACCGACGCATCCTCCAGCTGTCTCAACCTCGAGGGAAGAGAGGGTGACCGAACTTTGTTTGACGTGAAACGTGCCGGGAAGGGGCGTTCCAGGTCTTACAAGTTCCTCATGCACTTCCGGTAAACACGGCACTGGGGGCGGGCGCGGCTTGGAGCCGCGCTCAAACCCGAGGCGCCATGTAGCCAGCCGCGAGCGCCGGGAGAGGCAGTGCGGGCACTGCAACCCAACGCTCACGGCGGCCCGGGAAAGCATGGCTGACATTTCGACGTCCGCTTCTTCCTGGGCTCGACCCCCCGAGGGAGGGAGCCCGAGGAATCGTCGGAGTCGGATGGCAGTACGTCACCCCCCGATGCTGCAAGAGACATCTCATCATCACGCATCGTGTCCGAATACGTGATTGAGGAATAAGACGGCGGACCGTCTTTTTTGGGGAACGGTCAGACGAGCGAAACGAGGTGTGAAAAGTCCGTGAGCCGTGGCTGGCGGATTATCGCTCACAGTAATCCTCATATCACCCTCGCTGCTTGCCANTAGCGGACGGCAGGGCCGTAGTCCTGCCGCCACGGAACGGGGAGCAAACGAGGTGGTGGCTGAGTCCCGTGGGAACACAGCCACCTGTGACGCAACGTCTGAATCGTCACCGCCCGCAGTGCGGGCAGGACGTATCCACAACGTCTGCCCCAGCGTACTGGAAGCAGGCATTGTGTCCGTCCCCCTCCTCGATGAGTGTGTTGCACCCATGAGAACAGCGGGACAAGCCACGCTGGAGAAATTTGCTCTTTTAGAAAAGGAAATTTGCTCGAACACCTCCGGAACTGCCGAGACGCCCAGGCGAGAGTCACTGCAGGAAGGGACCGTCCGCTGTCCACGTCGTAGATTCCAGCAGAAAGAATGATCACCCAGATCGTAGAGAAGCTCACCAGATGCGTAGGCTCTGAAGAAAAAAAGGTGAATGAATGAGCACGCCGGCTTCCCTCTTATACCCGGACATCCGGGGAGGAGCCCGGCATGCAAATTTCATTCGCCAATTTTCATTGGCCTTTTCTAAATACTCAGAAGATGATAGGTTCTCAAGACAAACCCTATTCTGTCGGTTCGACACAACGTCGAGAGACCGACAGAAAGGGAACCTCAGTTCCCTGATGGAGGGAACGAGACGTTGTGTCGAGCCGACAGATGGGGTTCGCTCTTCTGCTGATCTCCAAAACAGACAAAGAGCTGCTCAGAGCTTCTGAAGCTCTGCGTGCGGTCCAAGCAGTGAGCGTACTGGACACAACACGGATGGGGTCTTCCTCCCCAGTGGGGAGCACCTGCAGGTTCACCACCTGGTCTCTAGGGGGAGTGGTGGGAACTTTGGGCACGTAGCCAGGCTCAAGGATAACGTGAGAATACCGGGCCCGAGTTCTAGGCAATCTGTGGACACGGAGGGTGCTTGTATGTCCCCTACCCTCTTGGAGGTGAGCACCATCAGGAGAGCCGTCTTTATCGTGAGGTGAGAAAGAGCGGCAGCTCCGAGGGGCTCTAAGGGGGAGGGGCTCTTGAGGCCCGCCACCTAGGTTGCAAGAGGGTACGGGGCGCAGATGAGGCGGTCGCCTTCTCGCGCCCCTTAGGAACCCTAATGACCAGGTCGTGCTGTCCCAGAGGCTTCCTAGCAACTGGGTCATGATAAGCGGCCGTAGCGGCTACATACACTCCCAGTGTGGAAGGGGGAGAGGTTACTCTCCAGTCTCTCTTGAGGAAGGGACAGCACGTTCCCGATCGAGCAACTTCGCGGGTCTTCTCTTCGAGAAGAGCACCAGGACGAGAAGAGGCGTCACTTATGGGCGTATAGCCGCCTAGTGGCCGAGGCCCTAGCCTGAGTGATGTCCGGGGGGTATCCTGTCCAGACATGGAAGTTCCAGGGGTCTGTCTGGGATGCCGTTACATGCCCTTCCCCTGTGACAGAAGGTCCTCTGTCAGGGGAATCGGCCCGGAGGGGACCAGCAGGTGGTGAGATGGGGCAGGAACCGTCCCTCTCCGATCCCCCAGCGATGGAGTGGCTGGGGTTGGGCCTGATGGTATTCTCGATCTCCCGAGGGTCTTCCCATGAGGGCCGCTTTCGCCGCGGCTGCTGATGGGGCGATGGTCTCCTCTTCGATGTCTCTTCCAGCGGGGGTGCCTGAGTGGGGTGCGCCAGAGCCGGAGGGCGTCGAAGAGGACCAGGGCTGCTGGGAAGCAGACGTTGCACGGGATTCGACGGCCGAGGGCGGCCGAGTCACGGCGGAGGAGGATATGCTTGATATCCTCTGTCTGCTTCTTTACTGTTGAGAACTGCGGCTCGACAGTATCACAAAACAGCCCCCCCTTGCGAGATGGGTGCGTCGAGAAAGCGGACCTTCTCGGCATTATTCATCTGTGCAAGGTTCGGCCAGAGGTGTCTCTCATGGACCACAAGTGTGGACATCGCCCGACCCAGGGCCTGCGTGGTCACCTTGGTCGCCCGTAGAGCGAGGTCGGTGGCGGCGTGGAGTTCCTGCATAAGCGCTGGGTCGGTCTTACCCACGTGGAACTCTCTCAACGCCTTGGCCTGTCAGGAGCCATAGCGTGGAGAGAGGAGGCAGCTTGGTCCACCGCAATGTGTGCTCTCGACACCCGGGATGCCGAGACCCCACATGCTTTGGACGGGAGTCTAGGTCGAGCCCCCCAGATGGCCGCCGCCTGCGTGCACGAGTGTACCACGGTGGCACACTCCACCTGGGGGACATCTACGTATCCTCTAGCTGCCTCACCCTCGAGGGAAGAGAGGGTGACAGAACTTTGTTTGACGTGAACGTGCCGGAAAGGGGCGTTGCAGGTCTTACTAAGTTCCTCATGCACTTCCGGTAAACACTGCACTGGGGGAGGGCGCGGCTTGGAGCCGCGCTCAACCCAGAGGCGCCGTGTAGCCAGCCGCGAGCGCTGGGAGAGGCAGTGCGGGCACTGCAACCCAACGCTCACAGCGGCCAGGGAAAGCATGGCTGACATTTTGACGTCCGCTTCTTCCTGGGCTCGACCCCCCGAGGGAAAGAGCCCGAGGAATCGTCGGAGTCGGATGGCAGTACGTCACCCCCCGATGCTGCAACATCTCATCATCACGCATCGTGTCCGAATACGTGGTTGAGGAACAAGACGGTGGGACCGTCTCCTGGGGAACGGTCAGACAAGCGAGACGAGGTGGGAACGGTCCGTGAGCCAGTGGCTGGTGGGTAAGCGCTCACAGTAAGCCTCATTTCACCCTCGCTGCTTGCCGTAGTGGGCGGCAGGGCCGTAGTACTTCCGTCACGGAACGGGGAGCAGACGAGGTGGTGGCTGAGTCCCATGGGAACACAGCCGCCTGTGACGCAACGTCTGAATCGTCAACAGTGCGAGCAGGACATATCCACAACGTCTGCCCCAGCGTACTGGAAGCAGACATCGTGTCCGTCCCCCTCCTTGATGAATGTGTTGCACCCATGAGAACAGCGGGACATGCCACGCTGGAGAAATTTGCTCTTTTAGAAAAAAACTCGAACACTTCTGGAACTCCCGAGACGCCCAGGGGAAAGTCGCTGCAGGAAGGGACCGTCCGCTGCACCGCGTCATAAGATTCCAGCAGTGCTTCGGCGTAGAGATTGAAGTCTCGAAGTCGATCAGTGTGAAGGCTCCGAAGAACAAAAGGTGAACCAATGCAGCACGCCGTCTCCCTTTTATACCCGGATATCCGGGGGTGGAGTCCGGCATGCAAATTTAATTCGCCAATTTCATTGGCCTTTTCTAAACTAGTCAGAAGTTGATAGGTCCTCAAGAGCGAACCCCATCTGTCAGCTCGACACAACGTTGAGAGACCAACAGAAAGGGAACCCCTTTACAAAAAGAAATAACCCAGCAAACACACAACATTGTCACAACATAGCCAACCTTTTAATCATGTTGTAACGAAGGGCCCTATTTTAACCACCATGGTAGATTTGCTATTTACATGGCAGAATCTGCAACAGCAAAGACAGAGGAAACGGAACTGCTCGTGCGCGAGGTTTAAGATGCTATTTTGTCCACTTTTGACCACTTCTGTCCTGATTACTTTAAGAAATATTTGAAAAAGCATACACATTTACCCAGCCATACACCTTGGTGTATGTAAATGTTTTTTCAGATATTTCATTCGAATAGATGAAATAAGTGCATGCAATGTACATATGAGCGTGACCGGAGATCACAGAAAAAACACACAAGAGAGCAGCGGTGTTATTTCTATGTGTATGCATGTGTTAGAAATGGAATGGTGAGAAAACATTCTGCTTGGTAAATTTTTCGTCTTTAAACCAAACTTTTAGGTATTTAGCCGTCGTAGTTGAAATCATGTCTGGATAGCGTGCTTCTCACAAGATTTACAGCCGTTTCACATATACTCCGTTTGCAGTGTGTATTTTTTTCCACACACGTTAACGGATCAGAGCCTTCACACTGCACAAGTTTGAGGTCCGGTGTTGTATCAAAATCCGACTCCCCGTGAGATTACGACTCCCCTGTTTTCCCCTATGAAGGTTAGGGTTAGGATTAGGTGTTGGGGCGGGATTTAGAGATAGGGACCAATCACAAAGCAGCATCCTAAGTGAATGAACCAATCAGAAGTAGAGGAGTCATAATCTCACGGGGAGTCGAATTTCGGTACAACACCGGCAGTGCGTCCCAAGAGTGGTGCGTTTGCAGCAGTGCAGCGATCGTTTCCGCATCGAGTATATTTTTGCTGTACAGCACGGACCATTTTAAAGTGATAGCACATGTATCATGCTCAAAATGAACACGAATTGACACAGAAATGCAGTAATTTCACCATAAATGCATATAAATGAAGTTTACTACCTTTTTTATTTATGTTATTTGTTTAATTAAGCAATAAAAGCAGATTAAAATGTTGTGTGGTACAAATATTCTACAGTGTTTATATTGCGTGAGGAAGGTGCTTCTATGCAGATAGTGACAAGCAGGTGGTCCAGAAAGTACAAGACAGTAGCGCGATGGATAACACGCAGCTAATTATTGAGGTAGAGAAATACAAAGTGATTTATGAACCCCAGGACTGTTTTTATGAAGACATGCTAAAGAAAAGGCATGGGAGGCAGTTTCATTGGCCACTGGAATGGATGGTAAATTATTTTTAAACTCTTTTAATAGGCTAGGCTAATATAACTTCACGTAAGCATCAAGTGTTTTGAAGTACCATCCTAACATCAAAACTACAGATAAAATCATTTAAATAGTACGTTCTTTTCAGCTATTGTGTTTAGTCCTGAAAAGGTTTATAATTGTAATTCTGTGTTGTCCTACACTTTTAATCTGGATACAGCATGGAAGTTTATGGTGGATGCTGTTATATATATATATATATATATATATATATATATATCAACCACTCGCACTAAACATAAAACAGAGAATCACAATGATGAAAAAGAACAGTAAACTTACATTTCGATAAATCATATATCGGAAATACCCATTGTTACCCGTTGTTGAATGAATCACACAGAAGACGTGGACCGCTAAGGCTACAAACGTAGTATGTGTGGAAGCACAGTGACGCATGACGGATCTGTGCTGCATACGTGTTGCTCCACGCACCTCATACGCACTGCACACGGAGTATGTATGAAACGGGTGATGTCCGTATATGCAGAGAGTAGGTGGTCACTTGTGGCTGTTCATCAAATGCCGCAAAAACAAAAGCCAAAACAAAAGTTCACAGAAAAAAGCTTTAGTCTAACTAAAGTAGCGCGTGCAACATCGCGATGCTACTCTCATATTGCAACACTCCGACTACTTGCCAGTGACAAAAATGTATTTTTAACATCTAAATACAATAACAATCGCACTATATTGCCACCTAGTGGTGCAACTGGGTAACTACCCTACATAGATAACCTGTGTTATAGTAATTTAAAGGTTACATGTATTTTACGGATCCAGACAAATTGTATTTGGTGGGAGAGGGCCCAAAATGTCTCTTTTGGTTGCAAAGGTTGCCGACCCCTGCACTAGACGATGATTGGACGGGGTTGTATAAATGTGGATTTTCATTGGCTCCATTGCCTCTTTCTCTGTGCATGCATCTCCAGCTGCACAGCAGTGATGGCGCCGCTATGTTTGGCATACCGTCTGTCGCTCCTGTGGTTTTGGTTATTTTTAAGCGTAGTAGTAGCTAACTATGGCTCAGGTCTACTTGTATACGATTGTAAAATTATGTTAGATATTGGAAACTCTATCTTTGACTCCGAATTTACTGTCTCGGATGCTCATTGTGGATCCACTCCACCGTTCCTGTCGTTCCTGTCCAAGGTCCTACGCATAATCGTGGCCATACCCTGGACTTGGTATTTACCCTTGGACTTTTGGTCATGGATATTGAAACATGCGGAAATGGTTTTTCAGATCATTCAACTATCTTTTTCAGCGTTGCTTTTCTGGGTCGACTGGCTTTAACATTACCTCAATCTCGATGGTGTCGCTTCTTTCCGGCTGGTGCAGTAGAGGAGTTTGGCTGGATTCCCCATTTGGGAACCAAAATGCAGATGAGTTTCTTCGCTGTTTTAACGACAAGTGTTCAAACATCCTAGACTCTATGTGCCTCGGAGGGCTCAGTGTCCCAAGGTAAAAAAGTCAGAGCATTGGATGAATGATCCCATCCGCTCGCTCAGACAGATCTGCAGGAGATATGAGCGGAGATGGCTAAAGGACAGACTTCAGATCTCATATGAACTTATGCGGGATTCTCTCAAGGATTTTCAGAAAGCCATTAAGACAGCTAAATCTAAGTATTTGTCTGACATCATCAAATCAAATCATAACTGTCCAAAAAAAATTTTTGCCACTGTTGACTCTGTTTTAAATCCGGGGGTAAATGTTTTTTACCAATGGGTCTGTTGCATTGTGCGAAAAGTTTGTAATGTTTTTTATTGATAAGTGATAATAAAAAAAGGTTCCAAAAAACAATCCAGAAAACAAAGGTAATCCAATCGGGATGAGAAGGTATATCCAAAAAAAGAGAAAACAAACGTAATCCAATTGGGATGAGTCAAACAGAAAGATCTTCAATAAGTACAACAAAAAAAATCCACAATGTCCAAGGTTTGAAAAAGAAACATATCAAAAGAAACTTGAGACTGAAGAAATACCAGAAAAAGCTAGTGACTGCTCGAAAGGTAGGATACTGGACTTTAAACACCAAGCACAGGACAGAGAACAAAGGGCAACTAAAATACACTGGGGAGAAATGAGGCACAGGTGAAGACAATGACGCTAATGTGAACAACAGGTGAAACAGTGACCTCTAGTGGCAAAAAACAAGAAACAATAGTCCCAGATCCTGACAGGACCCCCTCCTCTAGGAACGGCTCCTGAAGTTCCCTCTAGGACGATCGGGTCTAAGAGCGTGGAAAGCTCGGATGAGATACGGGTCCAAAATGTCCTTAGCAGGAACCCAGGAGCGCTCCTCCGGGCCATAGCCTTCCCAGTCCACAAGATACTGAAGTGATCTTTGTACTCGACGGGAGTCCAGTATGCGGTGGACTGTGTACGCTGGCCGGCCTCCGATCATGCGAGGCGGAGGAGGAGGTCTGCCTGTGGGAGCAAAAGGAGAGAAGACAACAGGTTTTAACGGGGAAACATGAAAGGTGGGATTGATCTTTAAAGATCTGGGTAGGTATAAACAATAGGTTACAGGGTTAACTCTCCTTTCCACTTTGAAAGGGCCTATGTAGCGTTGGGCCAGTTTGCGGGACTCGACTCAGAGGGGGAGGTTCCTAGTGGACAGCCAGACGCGTTGTCCAGGACGGAGAGTGGGAGCTGGTCTGCGTTTGCGGTTGGCTTGCCTCTGGTACAGCTGAGAAACTCTGAGGAGCTTGCGGCGGACTTGTAACCACGTCCGACAACAGCGACGGGCGAATAACTGCACCGAGGGAACTCCAACCTCGATCTCTTGTTCCGGGAACAGTGGGGGAGAGTATCCGAACTGGCACTCGAAGGGGGACTTGCCTGTGGCAGAGCTGCGCAAGGTGTTGTGGGCATATTCCGCCCACATGATGAACGTGGACCAAGAAGAGGGGTTACTGGCCGCCATGCATCTCAGGGTGGTCTCTAGGTCCTGGTTCACCCTCTCTGTCTGACCATTAGACTCAGGATGGAAGCCAGAGGAGAGGCTCACTGACACCCCAAGGAGTTGGCAGAAGGCTCGCCAAAAGCGGGAGGAGAACTGGGGACCCCGATCCGAGACTATGTCCTGTGGGATGCCAAACACTCGGAACACATGGTTAATCACTAATTCGGCAGTCTGCTTGGCTGTAGGTAATTTGGGTAGGGGGATAAATTTGGCGGCCTTAGAAAACCTGTCGACTATGACCATAATAGTGGTATTACCTCGAGATGGTGGGAGTCCAGTGATAAAATCCATAGATAAGTGGGACCAGGGTCGTCTCGGAATGGATAACGGGTGGAGGAATCCAAGGGGTGCACGATGGGGAACTTTCCACTGATTGCATGTGGTGCAAACCTTCACGAAAGTCTTAGTATCCTCCTTCATACTTGGCCACCAAAATCTCCTTTGGAGGAACTCAAGGGTGCGGTCAGTGCCTGGGTGACAGGTCAAACGAGAGGAGTGACCCCATTGGAGAATCTTGGAACGTACAGACTTCGGAACGAATAGGCGGTTGTTGGGACCTCTTCCCGGATCTGGTTCTTGAGTCTGTGCGCGTCTTACAGCTGATTCCACCTCCCACCTCATAGGAGCCACAACTTTAGACTCGGGGATAATAGGCGTGATAGGACCTTCTTGGTTATTGTTGGCGTAAACTCAAGACAGGGCATCAGGCTTGAGGTTCTTTGAACCAGGACGGTAAGACAGGATGAATTGGAAACGGTTGAAAAAGAGAGACCAGCGTGCCTGGCGGGGGTTGAGTCTTTTGGCTTGTTGGATGTATTCCAAGTTCTTGTGGTCAGTAAGTACTTGGAAAGGATGTCTGGCCCCCTCAAGCCAGTGTCTCCATTCCTCCAGAGCTAATTTAACTGCCAGTAGCTCCTTGTCTCCCACGTGGTAATTCCTCTCCGAGGGTGTAAGGCGGCGAGAGAAATAGGCGCATGGGTGAAGCCTGTTGTCCTCACCTCTTTGAGAGAGCACAGCTCCCACTCCTACGTCCGACGCATCCACCTCCACCACGAAAGGCTTGTTAGATACGGGAAGGGTGAGAATGGGTGCGGAGGTGAAAAGACGCTTGAGTTCGTTAAATGCCAGCTCAGCTTCGGAGCTCCACTGGAAGTGCAAGTTCTTCCCCTTGGTGAGGGCTGACAGAGGGGCTGCAACAGAGCTGAAATTGAGGATGAACTTGCGGTAGAAGTTGGCAAAGCCTAAAAACCGCTGTACTGCCTTAACGGAGGNGGAGCTCCACTGGAAGTGCGTGTTCTTCCCCTTGGTGAGGGCTGACAGAGGGGCTGCAACAGAGCTGAAATTGAGGATGAACTTGCGGTAGAAGTTGGCAAAGCCTAAAAACCGCTGTACTGCCTTAACGGAGGTAGGGATAGGCCAGTCTTTAACTGCCAGAACCGTCTGGGAGTCCATCTGAATGTGGCCTGCTTTTATGATGTACCCCAGGAACTGTACTCGGGCAGCATGAAAGTCGCATTTCTCTGGTTTAACATAGAGATGATTCTCCAGAAGGCGGGTGAGGACTCTGCTAACATGCTCTATGTGCTGTGGGAGGGAACTCGAGAAAATCAGGATGTCAATACAAACTGATTGAGCATGTCTCTCAAAACATCGTTAATCAGGGCCTGGAAGACAGCGGGGGCGTTGGTGAGGCCAAAGGGCATGACCCGGTACTCGTAGTGCCCAGTCGGGTGTTAAAGGCAGTCTTCCACTCATCCCCTTGTTTAATGCGCACAAGGTGGTAAGCGTTACGCAAGTCAAGCTTGGTGAAAATGGAAGATCCTTGGAGTAGCTCGAAGGCTGTGGCCATGAGAGGTAGGGGGTAGCGGTTACGGATGGTGATCTTGTTGAGAGCTCTGTAATCAATACAGGGGCGTAATCCTCCGTCCTTTTTCCCCACAAAGAAAAAACCAGCTCCAGCCGGGGAGGTAGATGGTTGGATGATCCCTGCAGCTAGAGCCTCCTCAATGTAGGTTTTCATTGCCTCACGTTCGGGAGAGGATAAGGAGAATATGCGCCCTCGGGGGGGACATGTGCCTGGCAGTAAATCCACAGCGCAGTCATAAGAACGGTGAGGCGATAGGGAGGTGGCCCTGCGCTTACTAAATACCTGTTTGAGATAGTGGTAGTGGCTCGGGACTCGGGACAGGTCTAGGAACTCAGGGGACTCGAGAGCAGGGTCAGGATTTTCTAGGGTGAGACAGGTAAGACGACATGCGGGACTCCAACTGGAGACAGTGCCGAGGACCAGTCTAGCTGAGGGTTATGCTTGAGAAGCCAGGGATGTCCGAGGATAACTGGGACAACAGGTGGAACTGTAGCTCTTCCTGGTGTCGCTGGATGGATAGCCTAAGCGGGGCGGAAAGATGGGTTATTTTCCCAGAACCCAAGGGCCTACCATCCACGGCAGTAATAGACAGGGGATTGGAAAGATGGTCAGAGGGGATCTTGTGTCCTTCGGCAAGAGAAAGATCAATAAAGTTTCCAGCAGCCCCTGAGTCTACTAAGGCCTTCAGTTGGAGTTTGCGACCACCCCAGGTGAGAGTGACAGGAAGGTACAGTCCTGAATTGGAGGAAGGAGGCATCTGGGTTATTCCCGTTACAGTCCCTCCTTGCCTGTACGGGACCGGGCGTTTCCCGAGAGTTCAGGGCAACCCGAACGAAAATGTCCCGGAAGGCCACAGTATAGGCAACACCGCTCCCTCATACGGCGGTCTCGTTCAGACGAGGAAAGACGGGAACCACCCAAGTTCATGGGTTCAGGAATATCTGGGGACTGTGATAATGTCTCTGGTTTACTAATGGTCAGAGGGGATCTTGTGTCCTTCGGCAAGAGAAAGATCAATAAAGTTTCCAGCAGCCCCTGAGTCTACTAAGGCCTTCAGTTGGAGTTTGCGACCACCCCAGGTGAGAGTGACAGGAAGGTACAGTCCTGAATTGGAGGAAGGAGGCATCTGGGTTATTCCCGTTACAGTCCCTCCTTGCCTGTACGGGACCGGGCGTTTCCCGAGAGTTCAGGGCAACCCGAACGAAAATGTCCCGGAAGGCCACAGTATAGGCAACACCGCTCCCTCAAACGGCGGTCTCGTTCAGACGAGGAAAGACGGGAACCACCCAAGTTCATGGGTTCAGGAATATCTGGGGACTGTGATAATGTCTCTGGTTTACTTGGGGGGGCAATAAGAACAAACAACAGGCGGCTCAGTATCCTCTCTCTCAAAAGGTTATCCAACCGGACTGCAAGGTCAATGAGGGACTCGAGAGTGGTAGACGGCTCACGTGTAACCAGCTCATCCTGGAGCACTTCTGAAAGACCATTTTGAAAGCACACCATGAGCGATTCGTCATTCCAGCCACTTCCTGCCGCAACGGTACGGAACTGGATGGCGTACTCTGCAACACTCTGTCCACCCTGTTGAAGAGACAACAGTCGTTTAGACGCCTCTCGGCCACTAATGGGGTGATTGAAGACCCTCCTGAATTCCTTCTCGAAGGCAGTGTAGCTTGCACAAAACGGGCTTTGGGCCTCCCAAACTTCCGTAGCCCAGGCGAGGGCCTTGCCAGAGAGAAGAGTGATGAGGTAAGTGATCTTCGCTCTGTCTGAGGGGAAGGATGAGGGCTGTAACTCGAAGCTGAGGGAGCACTGCGTCAGGAATCCACGACAGGCGCTGGGATCTGCGTGGTTCAGCAAAGGGGGTGGGTGCTTGAAGGTTAGGAACAGAGACAGTGGCGGACACTGGAGAGGTGGCTTGAGGAATAGGTAACCGGTCAAAGATCTGGCGGATCGAAGTGGTGATGTCGGCCAACAGTTGTGAGTGTTTGGCATTCAACACTTCCTGTTGGGCTAGCGCCACTTCATGGCGTTGGACTGAGTTCTCATGTTGAGCGATCGTGGGTAGAAGATCGCGGGTGGTGGGCGTCTCTGGGTCCATGAAGTATGGCTTGGTGTTTCTGTCAGCGGCGGGGCTCGAACTCGGGTCTCCGATGTATGAGACTACTTATCTCCCACAGAGCCACAGGGGAAGTGATGAACCCAGAGAGAGAGAGACGCACACAAGAGGACTAGGGGTGAATAAGTCTTTTCTTTTTTTTGATAAAAAAGGTTCCAAAAAACAATCCAGAAAACAAAGGTAATCCAATCGGGATGAGAAGGTATATCCAAAAAAAGAGAAAACAAACGTAATCCAATCGGGATGAGTCAAACAGAAAGATCTTCAATAAGTACAACAAAAAAAATCCACAATGTCCAAGGTTTGAAAAAGAAACATATCAAAAGAAACTTGAGACTGAAGACATACCAGAAAAAGCTAGTGACTGCTCAAAAGGTAGGCTACTGGACTTTAAACACCAAGCACAGGACAGAGAACAAAGGGCAACTTAAATACACTGGGGAGAAATGAGGCACAGGTGAAGACAATGACGTTAATGTGAACAACAGGTGAAACAGTGACCTCTAGTGGCAAAAAACAAGAAACAATAGTCCCAGATCCTGACACTTTTCTGCATCTTCTGATGACAGTTATGAAATAAAAGCTCTGAAAAAGGACTCAAGAAGCTCAGGAAGCAAGTGAACGTAATGGCTGTGCAACCCACGTCTAAAGTAGAGAAAGAGAGATCTCAGGAGGAAGATATAGTGTGTTCTGTGAAGCTCACTCAGTCCAGGGTAGCTGGATCTTCTAGAAGCTCAGAAGATTTTTTCTGTTACAGATGTGAAGGAGATGGCCACATTGCTTCGAAATACAGAGCTCCTGAAAATGAGAAGAAAGTGATTCAGAAAGTCATTCTGTGTAGCTCTTTTTAACAAACTTGAACGTGTTGCAGGGAACTCGTTACAAACAAGTATGACGTCAGATTTCCCCTCTTTTCATGTTTTTGTAATTTCATTTGTTGTGAGGCCTGCATGAGAAATGACCACAGCTTTGTTATGAATATGCAAAATGCTAGCATATTTCCATAGGCGAATTGGTTTTCTGCTGCACAAGGAATGACGACAAACCAGCTCCCTCCATGGATTACCTGGCCTTCCTGAAGATTATGGAAAGGGAATTACATCAGGAAGAGTCAAATAGCTGGGTTGCCCCACTTCTGTTCCGTAGTAATAACAAAATAACCTCCAAAATAACAAGGTCCAGGTCAAAAACCAGCTCATGTTACTGACACGCAAACTAAAAAGACACCCCAAGGTAAAAGAGCACTTTGTGGATTTTATGTGTAAGATATTTGAGAATGAGCATGCAGAGTTGGCACCTCAATTACACAGTAACAAAGAATGCTGGTATCTGCCAATCTTCGGGGTATATCATCCAAAGAAACCCGACCAGATAAGAGTAGTATTCGACTCTGGTGCTCAACATCAGGGTGTATCATTAAGTGATGTCCTCCTCACTGGCCCTAACAAAAACAATAACCTTTTGGGGGTTCTACTGCGATTCAGGAGGGAATGTGTGGCAGTGATGGCTGATATCCAACAAATGTTTCACTCCTTTGTGGTAGCAAAAGAACATCAGAACTTTCTGCACTTCCTTTGGTACGACAATAATCACTTGAACAACAAAGTTCTGGAGTACCAGATGCGAGTGCATGTTTTTGGTAGCAGCCTGTGAGGTCTCGGGTTTGAGCACTTGTTTGTTTTGTTTCTTGTCGAACACATGGTTCAGCTTGACAGCTCTCCATGTGCTCGGTGTATTCGTGACAGCCCCGCCCCTTGTGTTGACATTAATTACCTCATCATTGTTTCACTCCTTTCACCTGGGTTGGCTCCGGTTTTCTCTCTCCCCTCCTGGTTTCTCATTCTCTCCCTTGATTTCTTTTCCTTCTTAAACCCTCTTGTGCCTCTGTCCTGTGTCAGATCATCAGTATTATTTCCGGCGATTCACCGATCGCTTATCTTGTCTTGGGTATCGTGTAATCACCTCTTTTTCGTCCAGGCTCCAGAGCTGTGTTTGCCACGTGGTGTCTTCTTGTCTGCCTGCAGTGTCGGAATCGCTGCATGGATCTCTTGTTCTCCCTGATCGGTCGGACGGCTTGAGGGATTTCGTTCTATGGATTTCCTGTTGTAATATATCTCTCCTGTCGGATTAAGTGAACTCTCACCCAAGCATCTCTACCCTGTTGGTCTAGTGGATTCCTGTTGGAACATATCTCTCCTGTCGGATTAAATGAACTCTCACCCAAGCATCTCTATCCTGTTGGTCAAGTGGATTCCTGTTGGAACATATGTCGTTGGATTAAGTGAACTCTCACCCAAATATCTCTACCCTGTTGGTCAAGTGGATTCCTGTTGGAACATATCTCGTCGGATTAAGTGAACTCTCACCCAAGTATATCTACCCTGTTGGTCTAGTGGATTCCTGGTGGAACATATTTCTCCTGTCGGATTAAGTGACTTCTTCGGCCAAGTATCTCTCCCCTGGCCATCTAGTGGACTCACCTGGGAAGGTATCCTCCTGTCGGTCTTGTGGGTCCTTATTGGGAACATTTAGTCTCCAGTTGGCCTGGTGGTTTGCTCAGCTACTTGTCTCCTATGAATTATTGAACTTCCCTGTAAGGATTTACCTCCTGATTCTCTCGTTGGACTTTTTGCCAGGAGATTTCTCTGGCCCTGTCTCCACACCCCCACGTCTGTGGGTATTACCCTCGATCTCATACTCAATTGCGGCCTGGCCGCTGGATACAGGACTCATTGTCTCCGTCCCCTTTTTTGGCTCAGCGCTCGAGCCATTTTTTTGCCCTGTGCATCCAGGACTCTATTCACGACTCGGCTGTTGTACAGATTCCTGGGTATCTGATTTATTGCCGCTAGACGGTCCTCTGTTGTGTTGACTACCCTGTTGTATTTTTTGAAGTGAGGCATTTATTAAAGATTCTTACTACCCTGCGTTTGACTCTCGAGTTTCCCTTCCAGAACCGTAACACAGCCCGTCTCCAGCAGTTGCCATATATGGGCTCAGGAGAGCTTCCCTTGCAGGTGTTACGGTTTGCCTTCGTCTAGGGTTAAGGAACGTAACAAGGTTGCGTGGAGAGTGAGAATGGCTGAGGTCTCCAGGTCCCAACGTATCACACCACACACAAGTTTGAGAGTTAAAGATGTAACAAAGGTTTATTTTTCTTACAAGTCCATAGGTAAAGAACTGTGAAGGGAGATGAAGGGAGAGCCACAAAAATAACAAACCAAAATAATTCTTCCTTGGGGTTTAGGAGTCTTTCTACCCCTCCAACAAAAAAAGAAAAGCAAAGACAAGGCACTGCTCCTAACTCCCTTGTTACACAAAACATGAGAGAAAAATATTAGCCGTAGCATAACCAAAAAAAAATAAGAGCATCCCCTTACTTGCATGCCATAGCAAGTTAACACAATATAATGTTGGGCAATAAATGAAAATTAACAGATTTCATAAAGAAAACAAAATAAATCACAGAGAATACACCTGGCCACCGGCTCTGGGTTAAGATCTCACTGATTATATTTTACAAAGTAACACAGGTGAACAAGACTATGGATCCGAGGCAAGGCACTTTGTAGAAAGAAACTTTTAAGTGGATGATGGCCTTACCTCCCTCCCCACGGAAGAGGAAGCCATCAAGCTACTCAAGACCACTCAGGACATGCTGTCTCAGTCTAATCTACGTCTTCACAAGATTGCCTCTAATAAAGTGGAAGTCATAAAAGCATTTCCTTCAGAGGATCTTGCAAAGGACCTATAGAATCTAGATCTGAGCACTGGTCTTCCACCAGTCCAGAGAAGTCTGGGTGTGAGTTTGGACAGGACTGAAGATGTGTTCATCTTCCAGGTTGCAGACCAGGTGAGACCATACACCAGACGTGGGGTCCTGTCAACGATTAATAGTTTGTTTGATCCACTTGGGTTTGCTGCACCTGTCATCATTCAGGGCAGACTACTGCTTAGAGAACGTCTCGGTTACGTTTGTAACCTCGGTTCCCTGATGGAGGGAACGAGACGTTGTGTCGAACCGACAGATGGGGTTCGTCCTTGAGAACCAATCACTTCCGACTTATTAGAAAAGGCCAAAGAAAATTAGCGAATGAAATTTGCATGCCGGACTCCGCCCCCGGATATCCGGGTATAAAAGGGAGACGGCGTGCCTCATTCATTCACCTTAGTTCTGAGGAGCCTGAGACCTCTCACGACTGCTGCAGTGGACAGCACGTGTTGTGGCAAGAGGACACAACGTCTCATTCCCTCCATCAGTGAACCGAGGTTACAAACGTAACCGAGACGTTCCCATTCTGTCAGTATCTCGACGTTGTGTCGAACCGACAGATGGAGTTCCAATGGAAAACGCCATAACACTGTGCCCTGTCACAATCTCAACGAAGCGACAGTGACTGGCCTGGGCGTGTCAGCCGTGACGCTACCGCGAAATTGTAACCTACCAGTGGGTAGGTAGGGGGTCCCAGAGCTTTCTTGAAAGGTGGGAAGGCCCCTACCGTCGGCCTCACAGGCGGCGGCCTTGTTTCTCTAACAGCGAGAAGCCGCCCGGAACCGTAAGGCCACTGGGTAAGCGCTACTTCCTCAAGCGGGGGATGCGCTACAGAGACCACTTCCTACCACAGGGAGGAGACTAGTGGAGATACCAACATGGTCTCACCGATGGGGGAGAACTCATGGGAAGAAAGTGCGGACTGAAGGAATTAACCGCGAGGTGGAGGTCCACCTAAGGAGATCATGGGTTACCAAGGTGGGAACCAGCATGAGGATACATCAGACGGAACCGCCCTGCTGGGGGGTTGCAACGTCTGGTAGCACTAGGTCCGGTTAGAGCTATGTTGCGAATAACTCAGGTGATACCCAGCCTAAGGGGCAGGGCTGCTCTGCCCAGCCCGCCCACAGGAGGTGCTTGATAGTGATGGATGGAGTGCCTGTTCTTCACCCAGTGGGGGAAGAAGGGAGGCTAGTAGTACGCTGACCCCCTAGGGTCAGGTACTGTCATAGGCGTACACCCTACCGGTCGCCGGTCTTGCCTGATGCCCGCAGGAAGGAGCTGTTGTCAAGAGCATTAGCTCCGAGAACCAAGTCCGGTTGGGCCAGTATGGCGCAACTAGTACACTTGATGCTCCTCTCCCTGACCTTGCACAGGGTCTGCGCAATGAGGCTCACTGGGGGAAGACGTACTTCTGCTTGTCCCACGGCCAGCTGTGCGCTAGAGCCTCCGTGCCGAGGCAGGGAGTACCTTAGTGGCAATGGGTGGTGTCCAGGGAGGCGAAGGGGTCTACCTGAGTCCGCCCTGACTGTCCCCAATGAGCTGGCTACGCGGGGGTGGAGTCGCCACTCTCCGCGAGGCGTCAGCTGACGAGAGTGCACATCGGCTGTCTGGTTCAGGTCACCTGGGATATGTGTGGCCCTGCGGACTCCACAGGAGGAGGCGTCGGGCGAGTCGTGTTAGCTGCCATAAGCGAACGCCACCCTGGCGGTTAAAAATGCTACGGCAGTTGTGCAGTCCGACCGGACCAGCACGTGCTTGTTCAGCACGAGAGGTTGTAACCCCTTCAGTGCGGGTAGCACATCCAACAACTCTAGGCAATTGATATGCTTGCGCAGGCGGGGGCTCGCCCCTCGCCCTGACACTGCGTGCCCGTTGCACACGGAACCCCAACCCTGCAGGGAGGCGTCTGTCGACCTTGACGCATCTCGCCTGCCCAAGAGGGACCCCCGTCCGTAGAAAAGGTCATTGAAGACCAAGGGGTTAGGGTGCGTCGGCAGAAGAACGTAATCACCATCCGCCTGCTGCCGGTGTGCCACGCTCTCCAGGGAACTCGACTCTGTAGCCAGTGTTGGAGCGGTCTCATGTGCATCAACCTGAGGGGTATCACCACCGTCGAGGATGCCATGTACCCAGGAGCCTCCTCCCGCTGACTGCTTGAAATATTCCAGGCAGTTCAACACTGACTGAGCGCAGTCGCGCTGTAATAGAGACAGAGTTGAGTTCCATACTAAAAAAGAGTATGCTCTGCACAGAGGAGAGCCTGCTCCTTTTCGGTTGACCTGTGGTCCCAATCGATCTAGGTGCCGAAGCACTAGGTCCCTGTGTGTACATAACAGATCTCACGAGTGTGTCAAATGAGCCAGTTGTCGAGATAGATTAGTACCCGCACACCTCTCAGTGAGGGCGGCTTCCACGATCTTCGTGAAGACTCGTGGGGACAGGGACAGACCGAAGGGGAGGACTCTGTACTAATATGCCTGACCCTCGAAAGCGAACCATAGGAACGGGCGATGACGAGGGAGAAAGAGACATGAGAGTAAGCGTCCTTCAGGTCGATTGCCATGAATCCATCTTGACATCTGACAGATGCGCTTCTGCGTGAGCATCCTGAACGGCAGCTTGAGTAGGTGCCTGTTCAGGGTACGCAGATCTAGCGACCCCCGCTCTTTTTGGGGACGATGAAGTACGGGCTGTAACCCGTTGAACATCTCGGCTAGAGGGACGAGCACGATCACTTCCTCACCAGAGGGGTGGCGACCTCGGCCCGAAGCACGGGACATCCTAGCCTCTGCTGAGGTAAGAGGATGCCCCGAAACTTGGGCGGGCGTCCAAGGAGTTGGATCGCGTAGCCGAGACGGACCGTATCCCGTAGTCACCGTGACGGTTTGGGAAGCTCTTGACAGGCTCCCAGGGACCGACAGGGAGGCTAGGGGTACGTTCTGGTCACCGATAGCAGACTACACCCATGTTCATTCTATTCCAGAAGCCTGACCCCGGCAGAGAGGAACTATGATGTAGGCAACAACGAACTCCTGGCGGTTAAACTTGCTGTCAAGGAGTGGCGGCACTGGCTCGAGGGAGCCAAGCACCCTTGCATTGTCTGGACGGACCACAAAAACTTATCATAATTACAGAAGACCAAACGTCTCAATCCCCGGAAAGCTAGGTGGTCCTTTTTTTACTCCATTTAATTTTGTGATTTATTTTAAACCTGGATCAAAGAACACCAAGGCGGATGCACTGTCAAGACAGTTTGATTGCTCTGAGAGGGACCATTCTCCAGAATTCATAATTCCCAGAGAACACATCCTGGCACCGGTCCGCCGTTCTATTGAGGACACTGTACTAGAGGCCTTACGGGGAACTGACACACCCGATGGGGTCCCACCTGGATGCCTATTTGTTCCCAAGGATACAAGAGCTGAGTTCCTTCAATGGGGACATGCCTCTCCCCTGGTGGGCCATTCATGAGCAGAAAGAAAAAAATCTTCCAACCAACGCCCGGCCGGGCTTCTGCATCCATTGACCACCCTACGACTCCCCTGGTCCCATATCTCCATGGATTTCATCACTGGTCTGCCCATGCCTGAAGGTAACACTGTTGTTCTGGTGCTGGTTGACCGATTCTCTAAAGCTGCACACTTCCTTCCATTACCCAAACTCCCCTCTGCTAAAGAGACTGCTACATTGTCCTCCAGCACGTGGTAAGAAATCATGGCATTCCCTTGAATATTGTTTCTGACCGAGGTCCTCAGTTTATGTCTCGCTATTGAAAAGCATTCTGGTCTCTATTAGGATCTTCTATTAGTCTCTCTTCAGGGTTCCATCCTCAGTCAAATGGCTAAATGGAACGGGTCAACTAGAAGCTAGAGAAATACATCCGCTGCTTCACATCTCGCCAGCCATCTTACTGGAGTCACTTCTTGATCTGGTCAGAACTGGTGCACAACACCATACCCAGCTCTTCCACTGGGGTATCCCCATTCAAATGCCAATTCAGCTTTGAGCCACCATTGATCTTCAGCCAGGAAAGAGAAGTTTGAGTTCCCAGTGCACAGAGGTTTGTGGAGAGGTGTAGAGCAATGTGGAGAAGGGCCCACATAGCGTTGAGACACGCAGCCACCCGCCACAAGAGGTATGCTGACAAGAGGTGGAGAGGGGTTCCCCTATACAGGATCGGACAAAAAGTCTGGATCTCGGCTAAAGAAAACTGAACTCTAGGAAACTGGCCCCAAGATTCATTGGCCCATTCAAGATCACCAGACGTATCAACCCTGTTACATACCAACTCTTCCTGCCAAAATCAATGCGAGTAAGACCTACCTTCCATGTGTCCCAGTTGAAATCTGTAGTTACCTGTCCTCTGTCTATTCCAGTGCCTGCTTCGCCTCCCCCTCGCATCATTGAATGTGGTCTAACATACACCGTAAGGACGTTGCTAGATTCTAGACGCCGGGCCGTGGCTTTCACTACCTGGTCGATTCGGAGGGATACAGTCCTGAGGGAGCGATCCTGGGTACCAGCCCAACACAGCCTGGACCCAGACCTGGTCAAGACCTTCCATCGCCTACACCCACACCACCCTGGGCCGTCAAGAGTCGGCCGTAGAGGAGGAGGTCCTGTCACACGCGCTCTGGCCAGCAGAGGGAGACAGAGAGAACAGGAGCATCCACAGTGCCCTGCTGACAAGCGGACATTTAGATCACCTGTGTGTCATTTCATATGTTTGTATTTAAAGCCAGTTTTCAGTTAACTCTTTGCTCAGTCTTGATATTTTTTATGTATAGTAGGCTACAGGCTAAGTTAATGGTCTTGATCTTTTACGTTTTGTGGAATTACTGTTTGGATTATTAAAAAGGACACTTACCTGCTTGTTTGGATTATTATAAAGGACACTTACCTGTTTGCTTGGAATTTTTATTTGTGGAACATTTGGATGCCTTTCCAAGAAATGAGTAAAGACCCTTTTATTTATTTCTACCTTCTCTCGTGTGCTTATCTGCAGCTTGGGTCCACAACACTTCTCCTGTTATGCAGTGTGTGTCTTGACTTTTCCACATCACGTGGGTTTTAAATCTGGTCGTGACAGTAAGACTGAGCCAACAACAAGATGGACCCAGCAGAGGCTAAACAGATCTAGGGAGCCATCAGCCAGCAAGGGGTCTTGCTGGGATCACATGACGCACAACTTCAGAGTCTAGCAGAAGTTATCACCCAGATAGGGGAGTCACTGCAACAACTCCAAGCACGTCTGCCCCACACCACGCCAGCCCAAGAGACCCCACCACTAACTGCACCAGTGTCCCACGAACCCAAGATCCCAGCACCCCAATGCAACGACAGGAGTCCATGGGCATGTCAGGGATTTTTGACTCAGGTATCTCTAATTTTTGAGCTACAGCCTTCCATTCTGAGCTACAACCTGCCTTCCATTCTGAGAGGGCCAAGGTCGCTTATATCATCTCCCTTTTGAGCAGTCGTGCACTGAACTGGGCCTCGACCCTGTGGCGACAGAAGTCCCCCATTTGCTCGAACCTCAAGGAGTTCACAGACGCCCTCCATCAGGTCTTTGATCACCCAGTCAGTGGTCGTGAGGCAGCAAGGAGGCTCTTAGATCTATGTCAAGAATCGCAAACCATGGCCGACTATGCTATTGAGTTTCGTATGCTAGTCTCAGAGAGCAAGTTGGATTCAGAGGCACTTCTATCGCGGTATATCCTAAGAGGTCAAGGATGAACTGGCCAGTAGAGACTGGGGATCGGACCTAGAGCAGCTCATAACCTTGGCTATTCGCATCGATTCCAGAATTTGGGAGAGGAGAAGAGAATGCAGCATCCCTCAAATCACACCGGTAGTGTTACCCCCGAATGTCTCTAAATGCTTTCCCTCATATCTACAGATGAAGGAGGAACCGATGCAGTTGGGTAGGACCCACATATCACTAAAAGAGAGAGAGACAACAGAGAGGGTCGGTGCTTCTATTGTGGAGAATCTGGTCATGTACGCTCTTCCTGCCCAGAGTTGGCATTAAAAACCAAAGCTCGCTAAGAGAACGGGGTCCCTAACGAGCGGAACTGCCCAATGTGACACTTTTCATTCCCGCCTCCTTTTGTCAGCTACCCTTGCCTGAGGAGACACTAAGGGCCACAGGATCCTGCTAAAAGCATTAGTGGACTCAGGCACAGCTGACAATTTTTTAGATATAGAATTAGCTAGTAAAATGAGTATCCCTTATGAGACCTGTCCCTCACCCTGGAGAATTGAGGCTCTGGATGGTAAGACCTATAGCCCCAGGGAAAATTAAGTTGAAAACCAGTCCCCTACAATTGACCAATGATTCTACGCACCATGAAACAATCTCTTTTTATCTGATTGAATTTCCCAGAAAGAGCCCCTGATTCTAGGTTTCCCATGGCTACGACTTCACAACCCTCAATTTTCATGGACCTCCGGCACATTACTGCATTGGAGCTAGGCCTGTGCGAGGTCCTGTAGCCCTCCTGATTCCTGCGGAGTAGAGAGCCAAATGGTTCTGGCAACAGTCAGAGAGGTGAGAACCTAAGGTGATCCAACAGATGCTACCCGCATGCCTCCAGAATATGCTGAATTAAGAGAGGTATTTAACAACAACGTGCAACTGAACTACCTCCTCATAGATCCTATGACTGTGCTATTGAACTTTTCCCTGGTACCCTTCCTCCTAGAGCACGGCTATATTCTCTTTCTGCCCAAGAGACCGAAGCTATGAATGAATATCAAAGATGCCTTGAATAACAAATTAATTTGTCCTTCCACCTCACCAGCCAGTTGTAGTGTATTTCGGGGAAACTATGAGTTTAACCACAGTAACATACTGTATGTATAATTAATGGTGATTACCCATTACCTATTTTATACACTTTACCTGATGCAGCAGAATTAATAGCAACAGACAATGTACTCGTCCAGCTACTGATCGGCAGATCGTGTATTAACTCTAAGAAATATTGCTTTCCTAGCCTTGGAAAAACAATATTCTTACTGTAGTACAGTACCACTTCAGAAATCTTAACGAAATCAAGCAGTTTAAGTGACGTAGATATGTGATAAGTAAACACAGAAACGATTCGAGCGTGGATACAAATGTGGTTTATTTATCTACACTAAGGGGGAAATAAAATCAACTAGCTAACAAAAACCTAACATTAACAAACAAACATAAAAACGTAAAACAGTAGAGAATGAAAGAAATAGATAAAGCAACGAAAATGGCAGTATTAAATCAGTTATTCACATCTGCACGAACCATCGAGGACAATCTCCTTATTTAAAAGGGGCAAAGCTTATACCCAACTAGTTAGCAATAGTTCAGATACTTGCATTGGCTTCTTTGTTTCTCGGGACAAGTGCTGGCGTGCGTATCAAAGGGTGCTGATGTGTTCGGAGCAAGCCGTGAGTCCGTCGGATTTAGCTGAAGCAAACTGCCGGAAGAAGCTGTCTCCGAGGAGAGACAGGTCTCGAGAGGTTGAAAGAAAACGAGCGAGCGAATGTGCACGAGCGTGAACACACACAAGCGAACGAACATACACAAAAGAGCGAGCTTTCCTGCGTGTTCAGATGTTTTAACACAGAGGGCGTCACGCCCCTCCAAGGTTTAGATTGTTAAAACATCTTTATTCCCCGTAGTGTAGATAAATAAACCGCATTAGTATCCACGCTCAAATCTTTCTGTGTTTACTTATCACATATCAAAGTCACTTAAACTCCTTGATTTCGTTAAGATTTCTGAAGTGGTACTGTACTACAGTAAGAATATTGTTTTTCCAAGGCCAGGAAAGCAATATTTCTTAGAGTTAATATACGATCTACCAATCACTCGCTGGACGAGTACATTGTCTGTCGCTATTAATTCTGCTGCATCAGGTAAAGTGTATAAAATAATTATTGGTTATTGTGGTCCATATTGTGGTTATAATGGTAATTATACGTATGTTACTGTGGTTAAACTCATAGTTTCCCCGAAATGGCTGGCTGGTGAGGTGGAAGGACAAATTAATTTGTTATTCAAGGCATCTTTGATATTCTTTCATGGCTTCAGTCTCTTGGGCAGAAAGAGAATATAGCCGTGCTCTAGGAGGAAGGGTACCAGGGAAAAGTTCAATAGCACAGTCATAGGATCTATGAGGAGGTAGTTCAGTTGCACGTTGTTTGTTAAATACCTCTCTTAATTCAGCATATTCTGGAGGCATGCGGGTAGCATCTGTTGGATCACCTTGGGTTCTCACCTCTCCGACTGTTGCCAGAACCATTTGGCTCTCTACTCTGCAGGAATCAGGAGGGCTACAGGACCTCGCACAGGCCTAGCTCCAATGCAGTAATGTGCCGGAGGTCCATGAAAATTGAGGGTTGTGAAGTCGTAGCCATGGGAAACCTAGAATCAGGGGCTCTCTGGGAAATTCAATCAGATAAAAAGAGATTGTTTCATGGTGCGTAGAATCATTGGTCAATTGTAGGGGACTGGTTTTCAACTTAATTTTCCCTGGGGCTATAGGTCTTACCATCCAGAGCCTCAATTCTCCAGGGTGAGGGACAGGTCTCATAAGGGAAACACATTTTACTAGCTAATTCTATATCTAAAAAATTGTCAGCTGAGCCAGAGTCCACAAATGCATTTAGCAGGATCCTGTGGCCCTTAGTGTCTCCTCAGGCAAGGGTAGCTGACAAAAGGAGGCGGGAATGAAAAGTGTCACATTGGGCAGTTCCGCTCGGTAGGGACCCCGCTCTCTTAGCGAGCTTTGGTTTTTAACGCCAACTCTGGGCAGGAAGAGCGTACATGACCAGATTCTCCACAATAGAAGCACCGACCCTCTCTGTTGCCTGTCTCTCTTTTAGTGATACGCGGGTCCTACCCAACTGCATTGGTTCCTCCTTCATCTGTAGATATGGGGGAAAGCATTTAGAGACATTCGGGGGTAACACTACCGGTGTGACTTGAGGGATGCTGCGTTCTCTTCTCCTCTCCCGAATTTTGGAATCGATGCGAATAGCCAAGGTTATGAGCTGCTCTAGATCCGATCCCAAGTGTCTACTGGCCAGTTCATCCTTGACCTCTTAGGATATACCGCGATAGAAGTGCCTCTGAATCCAACTTGCTCTCTGAGACTAGCATACGAAACTCAATAGCATAGTCGGCCATGGTTTGGGATCCTTGACATAGATCTAAGAGCCTCCTTGCTGCCTCACGACCACTGACTGGGTGATCAAAGACCTGTTGGAGGGCGTCTGTGAACTCCTTGAGTTTGAGCAAATGGGGGACTTCTGTCTCCACAGGGTCAAGGCCCAGTTCAGTGCACGACTGCTCAAAAGGGAGATGATATAAGCGACCTTGACCCTCTCAGAATGGAAGGCAGGTTGTAGCTCAGAATGGAAGGTTGTAGCTCAAAAATTAGAGATACCGGAGTCAAAAATCCCTGACATGCACCTGGACTCCTGTCGTTGCATTGGGGTGCTGGGATCTTGGGTTCGTGGGACACTGGTGCAGTTAGTGGTGGGGTCTCTTGGACTGGTGTGGTGTGGGGCAGACGTGCTTGGAGTTGTTGCAGTGACTTCCCTATCTGGGTGATAACTTCTGCTAGTCTCTGAAGTTGTGCGTCATGTGATCCCAGCAAGACCCCTTGCTGGCTGACGGCTCCCTAGATCTGTTTAGCCTCTGCTGGGTCCATCTTGTCATTGGCTCAGTCTTGCTGTCATGACCAGGTTTAAAACACACGTGATGTGGAAAAGTCAAGACATGCACTGCATAACAGGAGAAGTGTTGTGGACCCAAGTTGCAGATAAGCACATGAGACAAGGTAGAAATAAATAAAAGGGTCTTTACTCATTTCTTGGCAAGGCATACAAATGTTCCACAATTAAAAATTCCAAGCAAACAGGTAAATGTCCTTTGTAATAATCCAAACAAGCAGGTAAGTGTCCTTTGTAATAATCCAAACAGTAATTCCACAAAACGTAAAAGATCAAGACCATTAACTTAGCCTGTAGCCTACTATACATAAAAAATATCAAGACTGAGAAAAAAGTTAACTGAAAACTGGCTTTAAATACAAACATATGAAATGACACACATGTGATCTAAATGTCCGCTAATGAGCAGCTTGTCAGCGGGCACTGTGGATACTCCTGCTCTTTCTGGCTCCCTCTGCTGGCCAAAACGTGGTGTGACAGTTTACATGTTGAAAAACTGAAATGCGTTGTCAGAATGATCTGCATTCACACAGATTAATAAAAAACGCTGTAATGTGCATGTCAGGCCAATGAATGTAAATATACTTGAAATGCCTGTGCACATATACATACCCAGTTTTTAGCCAAAAGTGCTCACGGTATATGTCCATTAAGAGTCTGGCAGAAAAATCAACTTTTATTTGCTGGAAAAAGTTATTAATTATTTTGCCTAGCACAAGCACACAGTACCAAAAGTATCAAAAGTTTGCGTTTTCAGTCTTCCAAAATGCTGTTGTTGTGTAAACGAACGGCAAAAACTATGGAGTTTATTCATACCCAAAACTCGCGTGCGTGATTTAAGCGCGCAGAACAGTTCCACGAGCGTAAACACACCCTATCGAGAGGGCATTTATGATCCACGAGCATGCAGAACAGTAACCGCGTATGGAAAAGAATCCTTGCGAGAGCGCATTTCTGCTCCGCGTGCAAAAACTCAGTCCGCAAGCAGAGGCTTTGACGAGCACGCACGCAATTCTCTCTATGCTCTCGCAACTACTCAACGCTCGCTCGTCGAGTTGACTTCTGAGACTTTGGAGGCGGGACAATGTCAGATGTCTCCGCTCATTTGATACCTTTTAACATGCACTCACCTACATGCAGTCACCTACAGATTACCTGTTTTACTACCTGTAGCGAGGAAGGCGGGACAAGAGCCATGAGGGAACGGTGCGAGGCCGGTGACGTGAGTGATAATGAGTGTCAGCTGTACGTTGCTCTGGTCTCGCATCGCTCACGGAGGAGATCGGAAGCATAAAAGGACGAGCGACAGGAGTGTACGACGAGAGAGGACCAGGCCTGAAATTTGTGTTTTATTTATTTTTGTGTGGCCGGCAGTTGACCGTGAGGTAGCTGTCGGACCTTTACTTTCGTTTTGTTGTTGGTTTATTTTATTAAAAGTTTATTTAATGTTCGCCAGTTCCCGCTTTCTTACTTTGAATAGTATTACACTACCTAATGATTAGTATATTACCTTGCCTTAGCTATGTGTTAGTATTTTAACAAGTGACATTTTGATGTTAATTTAAATTAAAATTTAGAGAGTACATCATATTGTAATGTATTATAACTTCTGCTTTGAGTTATACTGTTTGTGAAGGCCCATCATAGTGCCACACATTTGTGAACGGTAAATGTGCTTCACAATCTCATTCGCTCACACTTTAGTTATACACATTTACTTACTTTAAAAACGTTTTCATATTTATTTAGAAAGAAGACTCATACACAGTTTATTTAATTTCATAGTTTATTGAAAATCAATATGCTTACTAGTTGGGTGCACACAATTTAGTTCGCTTCATTGATATACGTTTCTTTTGAGTTTAAGTTACCATATTGTGGAGCAGTAGAGATGGGGTCCAGCACTTGCTGAGGGGTCCGTCCATGTAAACGGACTGGCGTGCCACCGGACCCGCATATTAGTTCCGCAACTAACTGGCTAATTGATAGCGGGAGGGTCCAGGGAGAAATGATTGGTGCTGGGACTTCTAAATTCTTTTGCTGACTCCTTATTTTCTTAATACTTATTTATTATAGTATTTATTTAGCTTAGTAGTTTAAATTGATCTTTTTGTGATAGTTGGGTTAAATGTCTTGTTTAGTATGTTAATGATTTCCCCCATGTGTGTTTAGTTGGACTAGTCCATATGTATAAGTCATATGTATGGTCAGTTTTTCTGTAGATTCTCAGTTTATTTAGTTGACCTTGTTTCTTAAGTTAAACCCTATATTTTGGTTTCTTGTTTACTTTTGGAAAAAGTTAATTTGATTATTTTTCAAATAAAAAAAAAACTTTTCTTGGGAACTTTTTGCTATGCCCTTATTTTTGACTGCGTGGCCCATGACACTGTTGTAGCCATGTATTAATTCTCATTTTATAACAATTTCATGAAAATTACTAACAATACAAAAGCAATTATGAATACACATACCAAACTATTTATTTTTAACTTCCTGTAAAGATGCCAAATATGTAGATCCAAGGGCATACATAACACTGTAACCCAAGTTTAAAAATGGAAGAAAGTATCTGTCCCCCCAACTCGCATGTTAGTGTAACATGAACATATCATACTAGTAGTAGTATGAGGACTACATGCAAAACCAGATGTCTAAAAAATATTGCAAACATACTAACAGCTGAATTCAGCACCACAGAGAGTACATCAGTAATGCACACACACAATGAACTTTACAAGCATCTCTAACTAACTAACTAACTATAACCAATGTACACAAACGGTGATGTACATAATCCTATACAGAACAAAATCCACACTGGAGATTTAATGTATATTTGTTGTACAGGACCTTAAATTTAGATTAACTTTCAACAAATTCATTCGGTACAGAGATTTAACTTTAACATATTTTTCTTGAGAACCAGCATCACATATTTGTCCAGAAATAATGGTAACCTTTAGCAGAACATCTTTTTTTCTAGACTTTGTTCATGCAAAATCGTTAATTAAATCATCAACGTCCATTCCCTTGAATAGTTCGGATTCAATAGCGAGAGTGCAGACAGCCGCTTCTGTCTCATGGTCCAGAGTTCCTTCTTTACTCTTTTAAATTGAGAGAAAGATCTCTCGCCCTCGCAGCTGGTAATGGGAAGGGTTAAGAACAGTCTGAGTGCAACATGTAGTAATTTAGCAGACGCTTAGTTTTATCCAAAGCGACTTACAAACTGAGAAACAATAAAATCAATTACAACGCGCACCTGGTTATCGCTTTTGCTAACAGGATTAGATGCTGCTTGAGTCGTACTGGTTGCAGGTAAATTTCGAAGGGTGGCTGTGTCGTGATACCTTCTCTTTTTTAAATTTACGTTTTGCACAACCGCTAAACTGATGCCTATCCATTTTGAATAGAATATTATAAATTGGCGAGCCCTGACTGGGGGGAGGGGGAAAATACTCTGTGACGTGAACCAATCTCAATTCTTTATGTTTATATATTTTATATTCTCTCTGTTTATTTTAAATGTTGCATTTCTTCCAGCAAAGTAATACAAATATTTTGGGCAATCGCCCAATCCCGTCTATGGATAATCCGGCCCTGTCTCATGAAGGTGTGTTTATGCTTGTAGAACTGTTATCTTAAATCACGCGCATGAGTTTTGGGTCTGAATTAACTCCATACAAAACACAAAACGTTTTCAGTTTTTCAGAAAATGCTGCCATGTCTCTAGGAGCAGGCCCGGATTAAGAATTCAGAGGCCCCTGGGCACAAGTGTTTTATGGACCACCCCACATGCACACAATAATGTTTTTAATTAGCCTACCATGCGTATAAACACCTCTATCTTTTACAGGATTACATTGACAAGTTACAAACTATGATCACAACCTGAAGGACTATATCAACACCTGTACACATCCTCCATCATACAGGATTTACACCTCATGATTGCAACAATGCTTTTCTGGACCAGCAACAACAATATTAAGACATTTCCCAGCATACTGTAACTCACTGGCATATGCAAGCAGCACACACTACCACACCTCTACCAAATCAGTTCTATCAGATTCTTCCATAATTCACACACAAACATGCGGACATGCAAAACTGTTCTTAAAGAGTACATTCCTCAATATTTTTAAGGGCTTATTTTGGTTTATGGAGTGTCCGACAACAAGTTTATGTACATACATGATGTAAAAATACTATTATTTCGTAATAATAAGCAGTTTTTATTACCTTACTTCTTGACTGACTCTCAAATGATTCGTTCCGCGATTCATCTGTGTAATCTCCGCCTTTCCGCCAGCGTAGTCTGATCTGATTGGTCAGATAGTGTAGTCTGCTGTGATTGGTCAGATGGTCTAGTCTGCTGTGATTGGTCAAATGGTCTAGTCTGCTGTGATTGGTCAAACGCGTTCAGCATGTGTCGCAAATGGACCGCCTATCATTACTGCTGTATTACGGTTTGCAGGTGGTTGGATATTAACAGTGTATAGAGAGAGATGGCGTCGATTTTACCTTACCAGTTCGAGCCCGAGTCTGACGAATCATTCTTTAATCCTTATACAGATGCCAGTAAGAAAAAGGACTGTTTTAGACACTTCTCTTGTAACAGTTAGTTATCACGGCATACAGTGTACGGTGTTCGTATCTTCAGATGTTATTATAACTATAGTACACCACGCAGTTCTTGAAATAAAGACTTTGCGAGTTAATATGGTTGAACACTTACATTAGCGCAACGAGTTTATAGCTAACGTTAGGTAAACAAACAGTAACAACCCCAAAAATAACGGTAACGTTAGCTAAACACAGACATGAGATAACGTCACACAAATTTAATTTTAAGTAAAGACAAAAATAAAGAGTCACACTTACAGGTTGTGATTCGGTGGAGCTTACAGGTCCAAATAAAGTTGGTATTGCAACATCTTTTAAGGAAAGACGTTTAATGTATCCTGCAGTAAAGGCGCCAAGATTGATGAAGCAATCTTCGGTAAAATGACGCGCGCAAAGTAAAACGTTCGGTTTATACTCCTTTGGTGTCGTTTGAAAAATAAATAGTAACCATTTTTTCCTCAGAAGTTCTTCCTTTGGTAGTGAAAATAAGACTGACTTAGTTTCACTACATAGAACACAGCTTCTCTTAGACATGATGCACACGTCACGAACGAGCTAGTACAGTGTTTGGGGAGGAGAGAGTTAAGTTTTCGCAGTCAGTAGGCGGGGATTTTTCTAGTGACGTAGGTACATTGTGGTTAAAGATTCGGACAGGTCATGGCTTGTTCGCGTGATTCAGAGTCGATTACCTTTTTTATAAGCTAATAACTTTGTTATTCGTTCACCTTCGGATTTACAACTTGGCAGATTGCTTACATTCAAACACGGCAAAATTAAACACTTCATGAAATGTATTTTTTATGATCTCGAGGAATGTACTCTTTAAGAGAAAATATAAGAACTTTCTTAAGATAAATTAGAGAAGGTTTTTAAGAATATTCTTAAGTGCAATTTTCAAATATTTTCATCTTTATTTTTCTAAGAATAAATGGGCAGTCTTTGTCAATGATTGTACTTCAAGAGTAATTTGTCTATTTGTTAAACTTTATTTGCATAACAAGCACCTTGCGACTCACGTTCTTATTTAAGCGTGTAATGTGTTACAGTAAACGGCATTAACGAGTATTATAAGTATAATTCTTTAGCCTATATATTACGACATCATCATATGTGTGCCTATGTCAACATTTTGCAATGTATGTAAAAGCACTGTGGATTATCTAATAATGAAGGCTTAATATTGGTAAAGTAGGGCAGTTACTGATCAACATTATATCAATATAAAATAATTCATAATTGGCAAGGAAGCACCACCAAATAAATGTAAAAAACGCTTACCTTTTAAGATTTAAGACAGCCGCGAGTGTATATCAACTCATGTTTACAACAATAAATCCGTTCTCATTGACATACTGTGTTTTCAGTTTCTGTTGTCAGTTCATGACGCGACATCATCCAACTCACAATAAAAAGCGGTGATTTCGGCTAACGTTATATGATCTTTCACACAGCCTCATGGTAACCATGTGCATATTTACGGATGAAATTTGTTCATGTTTATATATCCAAACAGTCGATAACAGTGACAGGTTGTTGGAAACGCTGTTTTGTACTCATTTTATTCACGGGTCACCTGTCGTACGGTGGTGCTTCTTCCTGCCGCTCACTGTACAGAGTGACGCCGAGAGAAGGGATCCCAGCGCCGGGAAAGAGAGACCTCGCTCTCGCGGGGCAGCACTGGCGACATTTTCGCACTGAATGAAAGCTAAGGTTTATCCAAGAAGTGGATAGATTTGTCGCTATGTGCTTCTTCTGAACAAAAGCCGCTATGGCTCGTAAAAGTGATTAAATCAAAAGACAGATTTTCTAATTCAGAAACAATGTTTTGTGTGTGCACCTCAATGTGCGCACACAAATGAATTTGGCGTAAACGCTGTTATGTGAAATTTTCTTACCCTTGCCTGGGCCCCAAGCGCGCATGGGCCCCTGGGCCTGTGCCCATAATGCCCATTGGATAATCCGGCCCTGTCTAGGAGTAGTGCTACTACTAAAATCCATTAATTTGTCTTTGTTCCAGATAAATTAATATTTTTTTCTGATTTTAAAATGTATACATATGTTTTGTTTGTTCAGAAATTAAGATATATTGTTTTCCTCCCTTCCCACCAACACTAAATAGATTCAATGAAGTTATATGTTTATTTGTTGTGGTGTAGATAACTATTTTACATATTTTTATTTGACTAGTTAAGTTTGCTTTATTTTCAAAGTTGCTTTTTCGTCACTGCTGATGGTAAAACCCATATTCTAAATATGCAGTTGGAAATAGTCTATCAACTTGAACGAATTGAATGGGTGTTTTGAAGGGCCCATACTGTCTTTCAAATGCTTAAGATAAAGCTGGCAGGTTATTACACTTTCAATTCCGGAGTCAAATATAAAAAATTCTATTATAAGGACAATTAATTGCCTTGCAAAATGGCAAATGTGCATCCTTGTCAGGTGGAGTGTACTCTGATGGCCTTTTCTCAAACAGTGGACGTGCAGATTTGCTCTCTCCTAATGGTTCTTCTGGAAAGGGTAATTACGCCATGGTCAAAGCTAATTTGCGCTCTGTCAGATGAACTGTTGTATTTTATTGTAGGCTGACATTTGAAAGTAATTATGGTACTGTTGACCCTAGACCATTCCAGTTTGTAGCACTGTCTTTGGTGGTCTCTCTCTCTCTCTCTCTCTCTCTCTCTCTCTCTCTCTCTCTACAGTTCCTTGGCTGGCAGTCAGAACTCTAACAAGCTAATGACACGGACCAGGAACACCATATGGGGCTCCGGTGAGCATCCCTAAATGCACTTGCTCCGACTTCATCAACACCCACCATTGAACATGAAGCAAGTGACGCATGATTGTCATCCTTGTCTCCTTTTCAATCATTTGCTGCTCTGTGTAGATCCATGTATCGTGAGTGTGCCATTATGTGCATCAGTGATCATGTCAATGTGCCCTTATTGCTGGGGAATTAAAATGGTCACTCTAGGTTTCTTTCCCAAAATGGCTAACTTCAAATGATGTCTTAATGAGAGCAATTATCTTACTTTTGAGTCTATGATTTCAGGCAATATATTACTGACACATATATTGATATATATTACTATAGAAGTTTGACAGAGTATTACTTAAAACAGGGTAAGCCTGCCAAGTTTTCTTTATTTGTGGTACATTAGGTTTCTTATGCTGGAGTGGGGCCATAATTATTGGTTTGTATATATCTCATGTTCTCCTATATTCCCTCTCTCTCACTGGCCATCCTTGCCATGAATGTAATGAAGACTGACAAAAGAACAAAAGAAGTTCTCAGAGCAACACAAATTAATAGTTGGGAAGAGAGGGGCGCTTGCTTGGGTCAGCTCAGCAGGTGTGCTCCCACATCTCTCCACCTCTTAACACCCCCCCTCTCATTCTGCATGACACATCAGACAATAGCACAAAAAGCCTTTTACTGATATCCACACAATGAGCAAAGCACAGAGACAGACCAATCTTTTTTGGGGCTGCTGCTTTTTGCTGGAATACAGCGGGGTAAACATTCTCTGTTGTGGGCTGCCTGCACTCAAGAACATGATTAAAGTAGACATTTCAAAGGCCTGGGATTGAGACCATGGCTGGATTTGACACATTTTACCTGTGAGACTGATGAGCACCTCAGTGTGCATAGTGTTCCGTTTGGACTTTGCACTTTGTAATGTGCTCCTATATGTATTAGCATAATTAATGTAATTACAGATTAGAGATTGTCTTTAAATTGTCTTAGAATTAATTTGTAAATTATAACATGTACACCCACATTTTTCCTCAAAATGAGGTCTTATTTGAATTTATTCTAAAAAAAATCTGGTAGCCACTTATTTGATTTGTGCAGCACAAAACAATTTGATTTGTAGATCGAAGCCCTTTTCAATTCTATAAGCAATGGGGGTGTAAGTGAATACGAAGGGCCACTGAGCATTAAATCTCTCAATTCTCCTTCTGCTTTTATGTCCATACAGCCACATGCTAATATATCAGAGAGAGAAAGCTGATCATGTGGTGACCAATAATACAATAATAATACAATGACACTAATAATAAAGCCACGTGAATGCTAGGCATGCTGGATGTTGTCATTTAAACCCCTCTTAATCACTATAGTTCCCCTTCAGTCGGACAGACTGGGGTTTGATCTTAAGAACCTATCATCTCCGAGAGGAATTTAAAACGCCAATGGGCTTGGCGAATGGCACACGCATGCCAGTCCCCGCCCCGTGCATACGGGTATAAAATGAAGATGGTCTATAAAAAGAGGATGGTCATTCATTCATCCTTTCTTCTTTGGAACCTGCGAGGTTGACCGCTTCGGCGAGCAGTGGGGGTGATTTGGGGGTTCCTATGGATGTCGCTCCATCAGCTTCGGCTTCGCGGACCATCCATACCCCAGCACGCTCACCTGGCTCGTCCCTGATGGGCGGCGGTAGACCGTCCCATAGCGGGCAGACTCCACAGAGGGATGAGGACAAACTCTCTGTCATTGCATCGGACAGCTACCTCCTGGCATCAGATGCGGAAGACCTCTCTGAGCTCCTTCCCCTGGGCGGTCGAGCTCAAGATGAGGCCGATGCTGAGATGTCAGCCATGCTTGCCCGGGCAGCCGCGTTACACCGCTCGCTGGATTCTTGAAGTCTGGGGTCAGAGTGTGGTCAAAAGCCACGCAGCGCCCCAGTGCCATTTTTCCTGGAGATGCATGAGGAGCTCACTAAGTCCTGGAATGCACCGTTCTCAGCATGTTACAGGCTAGCGGGCTCGGTGGCTGTTACTTCCCTGGATGGCGGGGCAACCCAAGGCTACGTCAACATCCCCCAGGTGGAGCGTGCAGTCACGGTGCACCTGTGCCCGTAGACAGCTGCCACCTGGAGGGGTCGACTTAGACTTCCGTCCAAAGCTTGTAAGCTTTCTTCGACACTTGTGTCACATTATCAGGGCCCGGCACCCACATTCTCACAAAGAGACAGCATTTCCCTGGGTTTTCTTCATCAGCACTCTCGACTCGACGGTGTCTTGGACGGACCGAGCTGCCCGTCTAAGGTTCCGCCCCGTGCGAGGTGACCGCACTGTCAGCCACCGAACCAGCCTTCCATGGCACGGTGAAGCATATCGTCCCTCTGGTTCCACTGTCACGGTTCTTGGGCACTTGGCAAGAGCGACTTGGCCAGCCCGTCACGGTGGCTAGAGAGGACGATCCGTCTCAGTTATGCGATTTAGTTCGCCAGGTGCCCGCCCAAGTTTCGGGGCATTCTCCACACCTCGGTGCGAGGAGATAACGTCCCTGTGCTTCGGGACAAGGTTGCCGCCCTTCTGGCGAAAGGTGCGATCGAACCCGTCCGTCTAACCGAGATGTCTTCTGGGTTTTAAAGCCCATACTTCATAGTGCCCAAAAAAAGTAGAAACCCATTCTGGATCTGCGCCTCCTGAAGAAGCACCTACACAAGCTGCCGTTCAGGATGCTGACGCAGAAGCGCATCTTGGGCTCAGTTCATCACCAAGATTGGTTCGTGGCAATCGACCTGAAGGACGCGTACTTTCACGTCTCCATCCTCCCTCGACACCGAACGTTCCTGCGGTTCGCGTTCGAGGGAAGAGCGTATCAGTACAAGGTCCTGCCCTTCGAACTGGCCCTGTCTCCTCTGGTTTTTACCAAACTCGTAGAGGTTGCCTTAGCACCCCTCAGGGAGCAAGGTGTGAGGATACTCAACTATCTCGACGACTGGCTTATCTTGGCACACTCTCGAGATGTGTTGTGTATGCACAGGGACCTCGTGCTCCGGCACCTAGACCGTCTGGGCCTACGGGTCAACTGAGAAAAGAGCAAGCTCTCCCCAGCGCAGAGCTCTTCTTATCTCAGTATGGAACTAGACTCTGTCCGTATGTCAGCATGTCTCATCAACGAGCGTGCGCAGTCGGTGCTGAACTTTCTGAAATTGATCAGGCGGACTCCAGCGGTCCCGCTGAAACATTTTCAGAGGCTCCTGAGGCACATGGCGTCCTCGGCAGGGGTAATCCCTCTCGGGTTGATGCACATGCGGCCGCTTCAGCACTGGCTTCAGAGTCGCGTTCCCTGGACGCCGTGGCACACCGGCACCAGGCAAATTACGGTAACGCCTCAGTGTCCACACCCTCAACCCCTGGTCAGATCTGGCCTTTCTCCGAGCAAGGGTCCCTCTCGGGCAGGTTTTGAGGTGCGTCGTGGTGACAACAGATGCCACCCTGCAGGGGTGGGCAACGGGCACGCAGTATCGGGTCAGTGGACGGGTCCCTGGCTGCGATGGCACATCAACTGGCTAGAGTTACTGGCTGTCCTTTTGGCACTGAGGAGGCTCCGGCCCCTCGTGCAGGACAAACACAGGCTGCTGTACATCAATCATCGAGGAGGCATACGCTCACGGCAGATGTCACGACTCGCCCGACGCCTCCTCCTCTGGAGTCAGCAGGTGACCAAGTCCCTGCGAGCCACTTTTATCCCGGGCGACCTGAACCAGACAGCCGATGTGCTCTCTCGTCAAGAGACACCCCGCGGCGAATGGCGACTCCATCCCCGCGCAGTTCGAACCAGACAGCCGATGTGCTCTCTCGTCAAGAGACACCCCGCGGAGAATGGCGACTCCATCCCCACACAGTTCGGCTCATATGGGAGCGGTTCAGCCAGGTGCAGATGGACCTTTTTGCCTCCCTGGATTCCACCCATTGCCCGCTTTGGTACTCCCTGACCGAGGGACCCCTCGGCATACATGCCTTAGCGCACAGCTGGCCGCGGGACAAGCGGAAGTACGCCTTCACCCCAGTGAGCCTCATTGCACAGGTCCTGTGCAAGGTCAGGGAAGTGGGGCATCAAGTACTGATAGTTGCGCCTTACCGGCCCAACCAGACTTGGTTCTCAGACCTGGTGGCTCTGACGACAGTCCCCCCTGGCCGATTCCCCTGATGAAAGACCTAGTGTTGCAGGGGAAGGGCACGGTCTGGCACCCCAAGCCAGGCCTCTGGAATCTCCAAGTCTGGCCCCTGGATGGGACGTGGAGACCTTGAGTGGCTTGCCACTGGCGGTCAGAGAGACTGTCCTGCAGGCTAGAGCCCCCGCCACTAGGCGTTTATATGCTTATAAGTGGCGTCTCTTCTCGTCCTGGTGTTCTTCACGCGGGGAGAACCCACGGAATTGCTCGATCGGGTCAGTGTGTGCCTTCCTACAAGAGAGACTAGAGAGTAACCTCTCCCCATCCACATTGAAAGTGTATGTAGCCACTATTGCCATTCATCACGATCTCGTGGAGGGTAAGTCTCTCGGCCAACATGACCTGGTCACCAGGTTCCTTAGGGGCGCGAGTAGGGTGAATCCACCTTGACCGCGCTCCGTACCCTCTTGGGACCTTAATGTGGTCTTGCAGGGCCTTGGTACGGCCCCTTTCGAGCCCCTCAGAGATGCCAGTCTTCCTCATCTGACGATGAAGACGGCACTCTTGATGGTGCTCGCTTCTATCAAGAGGGTGGGGGACCTCCAGGCATTCTCCGTGTCCCATGGGTGCCTAGAATTCGGGCCCGGTAGTTCTCACGTTATCCTGAGACCCTGGCCCGGTTACGTGCCCAAGGTTCCCACCACTCACTTCCGGGACCAGGTAGTGAACCTGCAGGCGCTCCCCTCTGGGGACGAAGACCCAACCTCCAATGTGTTGTGTCCAGTTCGCGCACTGCGCACTGAGCCTTAGAAGCTCTGAGCAGCTCGTTGTTTGTTATGGGGGACAGCACCAGGGGAGGGCTGTCTCTAAACAGAGATTGGTGCACTAGATTGTGGATGCCATTGCTTTGGCATACCAGTCCCAAGATCGCCCGTGCCCGTGATCGAGGGCGCCTCTCTGGCAGACATTTGCAATGCTGCGTGTAGGGCTACGCCCAGTACCTTCGCGAGGTTTTACAACCTCCGAGTTAAACCAGTGTCAGCCCATCTGTTACACGCTACCGGCGTATAAGACAGGCATCTGGTTTGGGCGTATGCCTGCAAAAGCGCCTTCTCCCCTTTCCAGGTGAGTCTAGCGCGCTATCTAGCCTCCCTACTTCCCCCCCTTAGGGCGAAGTACAGGCATTCCATCCATCACTAAGCATATTTGGCATTATGGTAAACAGACCGGGCGGAACGGTCTGTTGAAACCGAGTCCAGTACTTGTAGAGTCACCCCTGCTCAGGTGGACCCCTATACTAGGACTTTTGGCCTATACGTAGTGACTCCCCTGCAGGGTCGTCCCGTATGTTGAATATCTCACTCTTGGTTCCCCTGTCGGTGAACCTGTGACCTCCCCTCCGCTGGTTACTCCACCTGGGTTCTGTCCCCCCATCCGGGTTGACACAAATTCTCACATGTTGTTCTCCCCACTGGTGAGACCATGTTGGTGTCTCCACATGTAACCTCCCCTAGTGGTAGGATGTGTTCTCTGTAACACACTCTTCAAAGAGCAGAACAGTGTTTCCCCAGTATTCTTACGGCTCCGGATGGCGCCTCGCTACTAGAGACGAACACCACCGTCCGTGATGGCCGTCGGTACAAGCTTCTCAGTATGACTAGTACTGATCCCACTGGAAGATTACGTCTCGCAGTAGCGCTCACTTGTGACTCACTAAGTCCAGTCAGTGTCGCTCCGATTGAGGTCATGATACGGCATTGTGAGTGAGGCATTTCTTTATGCTACTTATATGTGGCCTAACCTCAATCATTAAATCCAGTATTAAGTTTAAAAAGCATATTTGTAATTGGTTGAATACTAGAAAGTGTTTTTTAGTGCCTGTGTGCCTTCAACTAAATGTGTGAGCGTGCTTCCCTAAATCAACAGAACGGGTGACTAATTTTACCAAAATGATTTTCTGGTGAGCTCTGCACTTCTTAATCACATTATGATATTTAAAAATTCCCCTTTTATGACTGGATTTGCCTTATTTTAAATCAGCTAACAAAGACTGTCCCCCAGTTTACTACAAATCTGCATTAAATTAATTTAATTCAAATATGCCAGTCCTGTGGTAATAACAATTTCATGTTGCTTGCTCAATAGATCACACAAGGGCTGATCATCTGCCTTGGCTCAGTTATTTTTTTAAGACAGCCACTTAACCTTTTTATGGATGTTAAAAACAATCGAACATAGATTTGTCGGTTACACTTTATTTTACAGTGCCCGTGTTACAGTGTAATTATACATTTAAGTACTGAGTAATAAAAAGCAACTACATGTATTTACTATAGGGTTAGGGTTAGGATTAGGGTTTGGGTCAGGGTTAGTTACATGTAATTATGCATAATTTATAGTAAATACTATAGTAAATACATGTAACATGCGTAACAAGGGCACCGTAAAATAAAGTGTTACCGATTTGTCTTACAAATATAAACATTTCAGCAACCCGTATGTTAGGTGTTTTGACCTAATTCATATTTGGGATTGATGGGGCTCTTCGATATTCCTTGAAAATGATTCCCTAATTCATCTTGCAATCAACTAACCATATAATTTAAATACTTAATTGAGAATTAGTGTAATGTTATGATAATTGTGCCATGATAAGGTGTAATAATTTTGCTCTGCTTAATAGGAGAATTTTATAATTGCTTAATAGATTGTGGGAAAATAAAGAGAGTGCAGAAATGGGGCTTGGAGCCACTGATTTACTTGACATGCTACAGCTCGAAGGATTCATAAAATGAGTAAATACACACAGTTGTGTTCTACCCTGTTTTTTTTCCCGGGAATAAGCAGAGTTTGGATGAATAGTAAAGTCAAGAACTGCATAATAAAATATTAGCTGGCTGGTTGAATGGAAGAGACCAGGGAAAGTCAAAGGTTGAAGGAATTATGGTTTTGTTTCGTGTTTACCACGCTGGGTCTGTTTTGCATCCAGGAGCAGTTTGAGTTTGTACAGTAGACCGTGCAATGGCCTTGGTCCGAGCAGTCCTATAAACATCAGCACCTGCCTTGGGAAATCTGAAAAGTAACTTGTAAAAAGTAAAGTTCTAAAGATTTGAAATTACATACATGATTTTATTATCTTCATTTTTCTCAATGTAGCATTTATGGCCTTGATTCAAAAACGAATCTGCCAAAGCAAACAATTTGAAAAGAACTGGGTTTAGTAAACACAGTGTGGGGTGATAAGGCTCCTGTTTTATTCTACATTGTGTCCTAACTGTTACGAACCGCTCCGAGACTGAAGGGGTTGAGGATCTAAATGCAGCTTTATTGAGATAAACAGGCAGTAGGTCAGGGCAGGCAGCAAATAATCATAAATGAGGTCAGAGACGATGGTTGGGGCAGGCAGCAGAGGTTGACAAAACAATAAGCAAGTCCAAATATCAAAACACAAGTAATCCAATAGAGAAATGCTCAGAAATGCAGTTGTAACACTTAACAAGACTAACAGACTAACACAGGATTACAAGTCACAGGTGAAAACAATGGCTGGTGAGTCCGGGCAATGGGTTATGGGAACTTTTGTGAAAACTTAAAGTCCAGGTAATGAGTGGAGAGTCCTCTTGTGGAGCATAAGGGCACACAATTATCATAACATTACACTGGTGACTGTGACACTAACCATGCAAGGAATGTTTCATCCTCTAATCCACTGCAACTGTCCTTATAACCAACATGCACATCTAAGATGTAAAGGTATATGTGGTAAACAAATCATATAATATTAACTTATAAACAACAAAGTGTGCATTTAATGTGAGCATGTTGCACAGCTTACGCATGACTTTAATTTGCAGTCTTAGATCGCTAAAGACAACGTGGAAATTCTATTTCTGTATGTACAATACACACTAACATATTTCCTTGTCTCCTCTGCTCACTACTAACCCCTTGAAGACTGAAAATCCATTACAAAGGAGTGACAGTCAAAGTAAAATGCTCTTAAAGCTTGGGATGTGTTTTTGAAGTCTCTATTCAGCTATCAGCAGGAACTGTGGCAGTCTTTTCACCTGCCCAAATCCCACCGCATTACACTTCTTACATCTGGGTACCTCTGACCTGAATTGACAATGCAGTAACCTGAGAAAAGTCATACCGTAGGCGTAGGGTATACTTTTGTCTTAACTTACCATATTATAATAATGTATGTTGTTGGAGACAGTTTTGGCTTGCTTTCCTCTATAGGCAGGGCCTTGATGACTTTATCTCTAGTATCCCCCCACCAAATTACTACTGAAAATTATATAGTTGGAATACAGTGTACAGAGAAGAGGAGGATGTCCCCCATAATATCCTAAGAAGCTCTGCGCAGCTCTTTGTTTATCTTAAATGAAACAGTTTAAGGCTTGATTGACAACTGTTTTATTTAAATACAATTTTATCATTGAAGCATGCAGCATCGAGTGACCAGGCTGAGTAGGCTACTGAGTGACTGGAGGTACACGACTAAATTTTAAACTGATTAATCTTCCCCCCTTTTTGAAGAAATTGTTAAACAGAAAGATAAAAAAGACTATAAAGAGAAAACAAAAATAGATAAGGTGTCTCACAGATCACCGTGCTTATTTTTTTATTGACAGATTAAATCATTTCCAAAAACGACGCAAATCACACTATAACCACACAAATAAATCTCAGACATGTATGCATTGTTAAAGAGACATACATGTTCACGGATGACTTAATTTGCTGTGGGAAAGCTGGCTGCTACTCTGAAGTGTTGCCTCTCCCCCTGTTCCTCTGGGCTGCAGGGTGACCTTCATTGCCACTCCACCTGCAGGAAGCCATGTTTGATTCTCTGTCCACCGAGACGCCTACTTGACAGCAGAATGGTATCATAGGACCCGAGTGGAGGAATTTCTTTTTCTCTGTCATCATTAAGGGGCGTACCCCCACAGTGAGGGGAATGAAAAGTACGATTTAATGTTCTCATGAGAGTGGCAGGAAAAGAAAGGCTCAAAGCCTTGCACGCTGCTTTCTGAGTGGGTCACACTAGCCCTTGTAGCGAATGGGTTGTCCCTGTGGAATTTGCCATAGACTTGCCTGAAAAGAAAGGGATTAAGACGCTTTTAAGGATGGAAATGTAACAAAAGAGCACTTTTATGATGTAGCAGCATAAATTGAGGCCCTCCATTGAGGCACTGATTGCGAAAAATCTTTGAAATGAGGTGGCTTGCGATGTGTTCTCTTGTCCCCTGCTGGTATTAGTAGTTTGTACAAACTGACTTGTCTACATTAGAGGCACCATGGCTTGCCTTTAAGAGACAAAGTACAAGATTATTGGTTTGTTTCTTTTCCTAGCTTTTCCATTCTCTTTCTCTCGCTCTTCATCTCAACCTCCATGCTACCCTTTCATTTAGATTAGTGGATAGAGATTGGGTTCCAGTGAAAGTCGGTTTATTTGGGGATAGTGAATAATTAGCATCCCCTGCAGGCAAGCGCTCCTCCATTCCACCATTTGTGTCCATTACTTTAAAGCTGCCTACCGCTGCAACCGTCAGAAATAATGCAGAAAAGCAGCAGACACCAAAACGGTTTTGTTCCAAGAAATATTCTTTCTGTATAGGAATTTTAATCTTGTTTTTTTAATAACAAATTAATCTTGGACTTATACTGTAGTTATACTTTTTTGCTATAACTTTTATTTTTTTTGCATAACAATGGGCATTTTAATGCTATTGTTACTACAATACTGCATTATGGAATTTAACCTGTCACCATTGTTTTCACTGTTGAGGCAGTATGTAAAACATTGTATTATCTTAGACAGACCTTAGAAGAAATGGAAAGTGCACCAGCTGCTGTGTGCACTGGTATTAGATTCAGTGTAAAGAAAACAGGTGATATGTGAGGTAAAAAAATGTTAAACTCACAGGATGTTTTTAGTAGCTTAAAGGAATATAAATATGTGAACGCTAGAGGGGGGAGCTTAGCCACCGTAAATGCAAAATCGCTTTGGGTCTATCTGGCTCTTCCTTAAAGACCCCCATCGGATCAACCCCAAACAGGACAAGAGGGACTGAGGGAGTCAAAGGTCACAGAAGCGCAAGCAATGGCCCAATCTTATTGTGATTCTTGCAGGGATTGGTGGAGGGTGGATGCGTTTGCTAAGATTGTACATGCGTATGTTTTTATCATCTCACTACGTGAGAGACTCTTATATTGAGTAATAAAGAGTAGAGAGGAAAAAAGTGAAGTTTTGGCACCCCTTACACAGAGATACATAGCTTTTAAAGCTCTCTGGAGAGATTCTAACATCAGGGGAGGGATTGCCACAGCCCTCCACTTTTTACCTAACTCTCTCCACATTCTTCTATTCTTCTACTCTTCTATTCTGCTATCATTTAAATGCCTGAGGAATAATTGAACGAATTACCATAAAATTTTGACAAATTCATTGACTTTGCTGCAGCAAGTAAGTGCACACGTTTCCTTTCATTTTAGCCGTGCATGACATGACATTTGAAATTAGTTTATATGCGGGCAAGACCTTTTACTGTTTCAGCGGTGGTCTGAAGAAGAAAAAAAAATGTAAGGGCAGAAAAGTAACATTGAAAGATGATTAGACTACAGCAAACCAAACAGAATTTTTAAAGGTTTAGATGTTAAAACATGCTGGATTTTTTCTTTGCCCATTTATTGAAAATGCTTCTTTAGAGATTCCTTCTAGATTTTAATATATATATATATATATATATATGTGTATATATTGTTTTTTATTTGCAAAATCTCTGTGTATTTATATGTTAGCAGCATTCTAATTTATGCATGTACCTATTTTTTTTCATCATGTATTATCACAGTTTCTGACATCTCAGATATTCTAAACTCCAAAATATTCCAATAAAGCATACAATATAGGTATTAACATATTGCTGTTTATTACGGGTCAAGCCCCGAAGGGGCAGAGACCCATATTGTATCCGTTAGTTGTTCTTCTTCTTCCGCCATTGCATCTATGGTAGCCCATAGAACGGTACATAGGAAAGTTATGAAATTTGGCACACAGATAGATAGCAGTGTCATATGTTACTGTAGTAAATGTGGAGTCTCTACCTAAAACCCTTTACTACAACCAACAGTCCAAATTTCACATACATTTTTGCCCATAACTTCTGAACCGTACAACTAGGGCTGTAGTCAAGTCCACGATTGTCGAGTCCAAGACAAGTCCAAGACCAGGACTAGTCAAGACCGAGTCAAGTCCGAGTCCAAAGAGGTTCGAGTCCAAGTCAAGTCCAAGTCCAGAGAGGTTCGAGTCCAAGTCAAGACCGAGTCCAAGTCAAGACCAAGTCCAATTGAGACAGTCAAGACAGAGACAGAAAAAAATCATGACTACAAGACCACATACTTAACTATTGATAATTTATGTGATGCAAGAGACAGCATATCTTCTATTCTAAGATAATCATTTTCATTATTGTTTGTAATGATCAAAAAGCAGATAAAATAAGGTCATTTTAATTTTACTACCTAACAGCAAGGTTGTGCAGCAATGAACACTTTTGTGCGTGTGTGCGTGCGTGCATGTGCGCGCCTGCCCGTGCACATGCGTGTTCGATAGAGGAGCCGCTAGAAAGAGCAGAGGCTCCACGGCTCGTTTATAAGCACGTCGGTGCCCATCCTTAAATAACATGTTCATCACAATTACAATAAAAATACGATCAATCTTATCTTTAAGCCCTACTTTCCAAACTTTCTAAAATACTCAAATGCAATGCTAACTCTGAAACATGGCATTAACTTACCTCTCTTTGTGATGCCTTTGCAGGTGTCTTACGAAATTGGATGTTGTCCCACATGTTTCGGGGAAAGTTTTGGTGCAAAAAGTTTCCTTTTAAGCGCACTGTCGATACATTTATTATGGTTTGTAAAACCAATCTGTATTATGCCGCTGCTCGCTGACATCGTGCCTGATGAATGATTGATGCTGGTTCGCGCCGCGGACGAATCATTCATTCGAACCGGTTCTTTCTTTTTAGTGAACCGGTCGAACCAGTTCAGCTGAATCGTTCCCGTTTAGCGTCTCCCATAAACACTTAATATTATCCACAAATTAATTCAGTTATTCACTTTCTGGCGTGCATAACAGTCCCGCGCACTTGAACCAATATACCGGAGTTATTTAGTAACAACAACAACACACACTGAACTGAACTGCTGTGTGAAAAGAGAAATTATGAGCACGCGCAGCTCTCGTTCTAGAGTCGAGAGTCGGCAACAGTTTTCGGATCATTAGTTTTTGGATCACAAGNGTTTGTAAAACCAATCTGTATTATGCCGCTGCTCGCTGACATCGTGCCTGATGAATGATTGATGCTGGTTCGCGCCGCGGACGAATCATTCATTCGAACCGGTTCTTTCTTTTTAGTGAACCGGTCGAACCAGTTCAGCTGAATCGTTCCCGTTTAGCGTCTCCCATAAACACTTAATATTATCCACAAATTAATTCAGTTATTCACTTTCTGGCGTGCATGACAGTCCCGCGGACTTGAACCAATATACCGGAGTTCATTAATTACAACAACAGCACACACTGAACTGAACTGCTGTGTGAAAAGAGAATTTATGAGCAGACTCTAGAACGCAGCTCTCGTTCTAGAGTCGAGAGTCGGCAACAGTTTTCGGATCATTAGTTTTCGGATCACAAGAATATTGCTCTATCAATGTTTTGTTTTGAAGGAGAAAATAAAACATACAGTATATCGCTGGACTCGGATGAGACCGACTAGAACATTTGCGAGACCAATGACCAAGTCCGAGACAAGTCCGAGACCATAAAAAAACATCTCGAGTCCGGACTCGAGTACTACAGCACTACGTACAACATAGAAACAGAATTCCCTTTACCACTGAACCCTGAGCTCATGCCGATAAGAATGCACCTTATAATGTCATTTTCTGTCATGAACATTTTCCCGCCATTTCGAATTATTCGAAAAACATACTTATTCAAACTCGTCCCAGAGCTTTTGACCGATTTGCATGAAATTTGGTAAGTAGCATCTAGCTGAGAAAAATCTGTTAAAAGATTTTCGAATCGTCAATCCGTTCTTGTACAGCGCGTCAACAAATTAGACGATGAGCACGCCAAATTGGTTTTTAGGCTGTATCTTTCCCAAATTTTCAATGCAAAACTTGGTATATGTCATCAAGGTCTGGACAAAGCTATTTTGGCTTATAACTTCTGGAATCTTTCATCTAAAATCATGAGAGATGTCTTGTTTGATTCCTTGAGTCATGCCGAGTCGAACCATATCAAATGTTCCTCGGTCGGCCATTGGGGGCGCCACTCATTTAAAATTTTGTCATAAAACATTGTTTTACGAATGCAATGGCGTATCGCTACAAAACTTGTTGTGATTCATCATGACCATATTCTGAGAGGACCTCTTAAATTTTAGGCCAGCGCCCCCTAGTGGTCAAGAGATATAACAAAATCTATGAAACTGCTTATAACATGAAAAATTTAACATGTCATTTTATTCATTTTGACAGATTTTTTGGCTTGAGATGAGAAATTTGATACCCAATTTGTCATATTCCACCATACTCCCTGTCTGCCATATGGCATTTTATTTGTAACATACTTTTTCAAACTCCTCCTTAATTCGTCAAATTTGCACGACATTTGGTATGTAGCATCTTGAGACACTCCTGAGAATAAGTTATTAATAACTTGATCAAATGGTTCTCATATACAGCCTCAACGAATTAAAAGCGAGCACGCAAAAGTTTTGCGAAGATACCTCCAACCCTTTGGTGTATTGACACAAAACTAGGTATGCATCATCAAAGGCACTATTTGTTGACAGCGCCACCCAGTGCTCAAAGGTTGTAAGCCATTTTCTTGTCTTCTAACTGCCTTTCCCTGTGTTTTTAAACTTGGTTTTCAAAATGTGATAATCTGACATGTCCAAAATATTTGCTCAGTCTGCCGTTGTGTGCATCGTCCATTTGGAATTTTGCCGTAAAATGCAATATTTTACAAACCCAATGATGAATCGCTTTGAAACTTGGTATGTTTCATCAAGGTGAAGTTCTGAGAGGACCTGTAAAGTTATATGCCCCCTAGTGGTTAAAAAGTATAATGAAATATATTAAAATGCTTATAACATATTGTGACACAGACAGTGCTTCTGTGTCATTTGCTGTTGTTTCGTTGGGGGGAGGTCTCAAGAGGGAGAAAGCATAAAAGTTTCAGTTTCATTTTTGGGGCGCTTACCGGGCAGGCAAGGATTTTGTTATTTTTCTACTACATGTTCATTTGTTTTTAGATTACTCTTGTTCGGGGATTAGTGACACTTCATAATACCCGCTTTTAGCCTGTCCAACAGTTGGCAATAAATCGAGCCGTTTTGGGTTTACATTCAAGAATCCTGCCTCCTGTCTGTCTTTGGGAACTTTCTCGACATTACAATATGAACAAATCAACATAATGTTATTCGATTCACATTAGTACATTTCTTGGCTCAAGCCGAGTTCATTAATTTCCAAGTTGTCTTAGTTCTCACAATTTGATCATCTGACATGTACACAATATTTCCCTTTGGGCAGTGGTTGGGTTGACCCCATAATTGATGCTTGCAGCTATATTTATTATTAACTTGTAATTTTATGTGACCATCCAATATCCTAATTTAATATATCAAAGGGATGATTTGTTTACAAATAAAGACCACAATATTATTTATCCAATTCAACTAAATCCACCCCAGTCCTCTATAAACCTCATTGTCCTAAATCCTTGAAAACAACATATTTCCAAACTACTACTGCTATAACATGCAGTTAACACTGGCACAGAAACTCATATGTTTCCCCTATTTGTAGAAATCCTGAGTTAAGCTTAAGATCACAGTTGCTCATGTGCAAGCTTTGATCACAGTGACCAATGTTACAGTAAGCCGACATAGTCAAACACGTGTAAGGTCAGCTGTTACCTGGCTCCCCCATGGACATTGCAACGATTCTTGTTAGGGGCACTTAGCTCTCCTGGAGGAATGTTGTTTGTTGAGCTTTGGGCTAAGGCTCAAAGAGACAAGGGTGTGGATGAGGAACTAGTAGCTGAGATAAAATGGGTGATTTATTTTCTCCCATTTTCTCTAGTTTAGAGGCATCTAAAGACAAATAAAGCATGCCATGCTGCTTTCTCTTACTTCAGGAATATAGTAAAGCCTAAGCTTATTATGGAGTGAGACAAGTCTGCCTGGTTGGAAGCATTACTTTTCGATATTGAGATCTGTATAGGCCCAGTTAGTTTCAATTGTTCTCATATTAACAGTGTAATGCCTCTTTTTTAAAATAATCTTCTCAATCTATTACTGTGTTTATTCTTCATCAGTCTAGTAATGTTTAGACAAGTTACTCTCATTGTTACAGTACTGGATATAAAACTTGCTGAATGAGTACCAAGAAACAGCATAACATTCAATATATGCTAAAACTGGATACAACATTCAATATATGCCAAAACTGGATACACAGAGGATGAAAACATATGGTAAATGATGTAAATGTTAAACAAATCACATTTATGTGGTAAAAAGATCATTTGTTTTGCACTGCCATTCGAAAGTAGTTGTCTATTTTGACAAAGCAAAAGTAATGTAATTAGTTAAAAACAGTTTACAGGTTAAATGGTATGATATGACACTTCATATAAGTGATTTAAATCAAACCATTTACTAAATAACATTTGTAACAATCTATATCATTGTTTATTTGTTATTTTTTATCAGTGTTATTTTCTGCCATTGACTTGTAAATATTGCTGGTTCAAGTTATTAACCCTTGTATGTTGTTCGGGTCTGTGGGACCCATTTTCATTTTCTATCAAAATAAAAATGATACAAATAATTATTTTTTCAAATTCACTCATTGGCCTTGGCTTGTTTTCTGTGAAGAACATATATCAGGACACATTTTCAATGAACACACACTGTGTGTGTGTGTGTGTGTGTGTGTGTGTGTGCGTGTGTGTGCGTGTGTGTGCGTGTGTGTGAGAGAGAGAGAGAGAGAGAGAGAGAGTGTGTTAGAGTGTGAGTGTAAGTGTTATGTTTCTGCCCTACCGTTCCCGCAAAAAAACGTGTAGCACTTCAATTCATAAATGTGATCTAACAAAAGTACAGGGCAAATATTAACCATATATGCTGTTAATATTGTTTGTAATTGGGATGAAGTAAACATCTGTGAAGTATTTTAACATAAAGATTTTTATTGTGTTGAATTGAAAACCCAAAACTGCAGCGGGTCCACGAGACCCACGAACACTGGCGGAGTAACAAAAATATGAACACCACATAAGGGTTAATTAATTTTAACTAGTTAATTAAGAGTAGATGTTTATAATATACACATCTACACTATTATTATAAATATTCTATCTAGAGCTCCAGGTGGGAGGTGTGACAGTTGATTATGCACATTTTAAGGCAGTTCGTGGCAAAGACATGCCATTTGGAATCTATTGATTTATGTTCATGGACACGAATTTTCACCTTTTTCATGTCAGCCAGCATAACTTTTTTCGTGTCACTCAGCACGACTTTCAATACACAGACCGTGTGTGTATGTACATTTATATACTTATAACCCTGTTCGACTCGGCAAGACACCCCGCATCTAACGAGACCAACTTTTTTATTTTTGGATATACCGTTCGTAAGTTATAAGCAAAAATATATATTTTTTGTAACTTCAGACCACTAGGTGGCGCTGGGCCAAAACACAAAACGTTACCTTAGGTCGGTCTTGTGATGACACCTACTAAGTTTTGTGTCGATACGTGAAAGTTTGCCGAAGATACAGCAACCAATCCATTTTGGTGAGTCCTCCTTCAAATTTGTTGATGCGCTGTACGAGAACGGATCGACCATTCGATCCGTTATATTTTAACAAATATTTTAACAACTTTTCGTCAGCACTGTCTCTAGATGTTCCAACCAAATTTTGTGCAAATCGGTCAAAAGCTCTAGGACGAGTTTGAAAAAGGTACGTAAAATACATTTATACTGGCTGTTTAAATTAAAAATCATACTGTAACGAGATCGGTAGTAAGGAAGGAAGAGGACAAGGTTGGCTGGACTGATATGGGCTTTATTCAGATTCCAAACAGAAACAAGTCTCAAATACTCACACATAGATGGCTGATCCGTCAGCGCGCTCTCCAACCGAAAACGTAAAACTCTGTCCTTCGGTAGATTCACTTCACCGTGGTCGTTGTCGACAGTCCTAAGGCCCGTACGCAGTCCGTCTCTCTCTCACCATCACTCTGGGCTCGCTGTCTTTATTTACGGTCTCCCCACGCCACTTACTGGAACGAGACACATGTGTTTACTATTTGCACTTGACTCACTTACTCGTCTCCCAGCTCTCTCTCCCGCTGCAGACCTCGCTGAACCCCCTCGCCACACATACCCCAATACATAGTCACCTGTCCTCGCTGCGAAGAGCAGATAGCTTGAGAAAGCAACAAAAAAGGAGCGAACCAGGACCGCTTTCTAAAAATATCCTTACAAGTTCATCAGTAGCATCTTTAGCAAGAAAACTGAGAAAACTGGGACCCTTAAAGTTCCTATAACAGATCTTGAGGAACACCTACGGAAAATATATTCAGAAAATCAGAGGCATGAGCCAATCTGCCACCTATTCAGCTACCAGAACACCAGATGGACACAAGGCCCCCTAAATGGAGCGAGGTTGAGAATGCAGTAAAACGGGGAACATCAGTTTCAGCTCCTGGACCCAACGGTATACCATACAGGCTCTACAAGAAAGCCCCTGTAGTGTTGAGGTACCTTTGGATATTAATGGCTGTGGCATGGAAAAAGCAGGTGATACCAAAGGTCTGGAGAAGGGCAGGAGGCATACTGATCCCCAAGGAGAAAAAACTCCTCAACTATTGACCAGTTTCGCCAAATTAGCCTCTTGAATGTGGAAGGTAAGATTTTCCTCAGCGTTGTGGCCAATAGACTCTCAACATTTCTGAAGAGTAACAACTTCATCGACACTTCAGTGCAGAAGACAGCCATAGGGGGTTTCTCCGGATGTTTGGATCATGCTAACATCATCTGGCACCAGTTTCAAATGACAAAAAAGGAGAAGAAGGACCTGCATTTGATTTTTCTAGATCTTGCCAATGCATTTGTATCAGTGCCACATAAGCTGCTGTGGACAGCCTTTGACTTCTTCCATGTTCCAGAGCAGGTAACAAAGCTGATTAAGGCATATTTTCAGGATCTCCAATTCTGTATTACCACACAGGATAGTACTACCACCGGCAACAGCTGGAGGTTGACATAATGGCAGGTTGCACAATTTCACCACTGGCTTTCACAATGGCAATGGAAATAATAATCCGGGCATCGTGTTGGGTGGTTGGAGGAGAGCGTTTGAAAAATGGGTTGCCTACAATCAGAGCATACATGGATGACATGACAACCAAAGCATGTACAAAGCGGCTGCTCGATAAGCTCCAGGAGAAAATTAGTTTGGCACAAATGGAGATCAAACTCAACAAATCCCGCAGCATGTCTATTGTCAAGGGCCATTTTACCAATGACAGGTTCTTTATAAAGGGTGAGCTCATACCAACCGAACAGGTGGAACAACAGGCAAGATACAGTCAGTGGACTCAAGAAAATCAATAATGCAGCTCTTCCTGCGAAGCTGATACTCTGGTGTTTCCAATTTGGCTTGTTGCCACACATGATGTGGCCAATTTCAATGTATGAGCTCGCGGTGTCTCACGCCAAGAACCTGGAGAGATTGGTGAGGAAAGTGAGGAAATGGCTTGGGCTACCAATTTGCCTCAGCAACATAGGGCTGTACAGGAATGGGGATCTCTCTCTTCCCATTTCAAGCCTTGTGGAGGAATATAAAAAAAAAACAAGGTTGGAGATGACGCTCAAAGAATCCTGTGATCCCTGTGTAAGAGATGCTGCTCCAAAAGTAGCGACAGGCAGGGGCATGATTACCATTTTGGGGGCTCTAAGCAAAGTCAAGACCTGAGGCCTGAATTCTTTGAATTGCACAACAGTAATATTAGACATTATTTATATATATATATATATATTTATATATATGTATGTATATATATATATATATGCACTGAAATCTTATGAAATACAGGTAATACACATATATACAGTATATATATATATTACCTGTATTAGATGTGTATAAGTGTCAGGCTGGGTACTTCATTGCTTTCAATGACAAAACTTTGGTGTCAA